>NW_019208927.1:91825-317906 GCF_001890105.1 Penicilliopsis zonata CBS 506.65
CGGCATTTATATATTCGTCCAACCTGACTTGCAGGATGAGAAAGGGCGTTTGTTGGATTATTTTCCGGATTGTGTTCAGTTCTTGCGCTCTGTCTCTTGCATTCGATCCATAGCGGTGTATATTAGCTAGCATTGGCTTTTTTCTCGCTAGAGACCCAGATAAATAATAATACCACATATCCATAGAGCCTACTGGGGGTACTGATACTGCGATTTAGTTATAACTATGATATATACTACTACGTAGATGTTTGTAGTCATAAAAAAGTAGCTTACGCTTCTCACCGGGATCTGAACTATCGGACTATCGGTACAATATTGGGGTGAGATTGGACTATTTACATTATCAGATTGAGTGGAGTAGCGCATTTCCACCTGGTTTGATCTTTTTTTTTTTTTTTTCAAAGTACGTTCCTGGTTTCAAGATGAGGAAGGCCCTGCACAGGCGACGATCCGGTTGCGGACGTGCTCGAAGGCATCAAAATTCGCATGCAGGGCACGTCCGAGGATACTCTGGGTACGGTCTCTGCTCTGGTCCCATGCATGGAGGGAGGAGCGGAGCTTGTCGTGCGTGTCGAGGAAGACAGTCTGCAGCTCCGCGGTCCGGGTGCAGGGGCGTCCGAGGTCGGTCATGTAGTTTGTGGGGTCTTGGATGCATAGTCGGTCTGCGACGTTGGAGTTTCGCTTTGCCGCGGCGGTTCGTTTCTGATTGATCAGCGAGCGCTGGCCGCGGAGCGCAGCCGATAACTCCTCCAGACGACCAACGATCTTGGCGTCTTTTTTGACCGTCTCGGCGGTGAAATATCTCGGCGGCTCCGCCGAGATGCCCGTTGACCTGAAATCGATGTCTGATCCGTATGTGTGGAGGAAGGAGAGGAGTTGGTTGCTGAGGCCGGCGGGGTGCGAGAAACGACCATGGTTGATTTTAAGGAACGCAGCAAGCAGTAGGATCAATGCATCGGAATCGATCGATGCCTTGTGGGCTCCAAATATGCCCCGGGCTTCTAAAATCAAGCGTACAGCCAGGTAGAGAGGTCGGATCGTAGGATATTCAGCCTGGTAGTCTCGGACGTGTTCAGGAAACGCAGGCAGCCCTTCTTTGCAGGAAAAGCGCACTGAAAGCCCACTCGGTACGTGAACTGATGTCAGCACAGGCATACGTTTGCCCACCAGACGGATGTCACGAAACGCTGCCTTTCCAACCAGCACGTGCTGCGCTTTACGCAACAGGTTCAAGTATCTAGCCATGACTTTTGGACGGGTAGCACTTGGTTTCCGGAATCCACCCCCTGCCCCTTCGTTGTCTTCGACCACCAGAACAAAGCTCAGGTCCGCATGGCTTGGTGACAGCCCTGTTTGCCGAGAGCCAACGAGTTGTAGAGGATACGGCACGTCGTGATCAAGGGTTTCGGCAAGGTCTGACACGATGTGGTCGACAGCAGTCTGCTCCTGGTGTGTGGGGGATATATATGTTTCCAGGGCTCTGATCTCCGCATCAAGCCACTCGCTTGCCTCCCTTTGTTCGGTTCTGGAGCGCATAGACAGGAGCCATGGATATTGCCCAGGCCGGTACGGCTCTTCCACAGCCCATTGAAGTTCTGTACCCTCCTTCTTCCGTGAGTTATCGGATCTTGAAGCGAGTTCAGCAGCGGTTTTGGAATGCCCCCGGTTGCGTAACGCCTTTCGCCCGGGGGCGGTCGCCTTCTTCGCTGGTTTCGACGCAGTCCCAGGCTGGACTGCCGCCGGAGTCGTCGGGGTGTTCTCAGGGTTGGTGACAATTGGGGGAAGCAGGACTGGACGACGAATACCCTTAGGAGGTTTCAGCGTATACACTTTGCGGATAAGCCGGGCTCTATTCGTATTCCTGTGTGCCTGGAGGGTCTCGGCGAGGTTATCTGGATAGATATCGCGTCCATCTTTCAGGAATGGAGAAGACGCATGGCAAAACCGACACAGAGCTGGTGGGAGCAGGACCTTTCGACGCGGCAGAGACAGCGCTACCAAAGAGGACTGCACGATGGGCATCGTCACGCCATTAGAGGCGTTGCAGATGGTTCTCCGTTCTTTCCTACTGCTCAGCTCCAGCCTCAAAGCTCCAGCCTCAAAGAGTCATTAAAGAATAAAATCACGTGGACGATAACCCGTGACCCGGGACCGATGCTGAGTCATAAAACACGTGACCACTGGACTCGCGTTCCGGGAATGACGTACTGCGCAGCAGCGGACGGAAATATCAGTTTGGCCAGGGTCTGGAGTTCTTCTGCGTCGACGAGGGGGTTTTGAGCTCGTCCAGAACCCATATCAAGTCCCCTCTGTGTCTTATCCGACTACGCCCCCCAACACGTGTTGCTTTGCGGTGTCTGTTTCGCGCCTTCTGGTGGCCTGGACTCAAGTGGACTCGAGGGCGCTCTTACCCCCCCGCCAACGCACCATTGCGGCGTCTATATTTATCCAACTGGCGGGCATTCTCACTTCTAGAACCCCTCATTATGCCCGAGGCACTTGAATGACAAAGGGACTGCAGACCGACAGAAAGCCGCAAAGGGCAGCGTGAAAAAGGAGGTCGACTGGAAACGACCTGGGCCCCTTTAAACTCCTCTTCGTGGCCAGCTCACCGCCTACTTTCCTTCTATCCCAGTAAGTGTCTGGTCGAAGGGAAAAGGAACCTCGCCGTGGAGCGTTATCACCTTCTACCCTGCTCTCTATCTATTCCCTGGCCATCCCCGAGACTTTACCCCTCTCACGGTCTGTGCCTGTTGCCCTGATTTCTCATCAGGTCATCGGCGGATTTCGCGTTACTCTCACCGCCGCCTGTCTCTCTCTCCCTCCCTCCCTCCCTCTCTCTCTACTGCTGCTACAACAGTTAAAATAATTCCCTCCGAACCTCGCTTGCAATATTTTATCTCGCCTCATTGATCGTTGAATGATACTCATGGCTCGCCGATTCCCATTATAGTGACTCGATCAATTGTTTACTTCTTCTTTGATTAACCTTTTCCGGTATGACGCAGTCTGCAGCTGCTGCCCCTCCTTCCACGCCCGACATACAGTTTTCGCCGTATGACTTTCCAACTTGAAAGCGATGAATTCTGACAATCATTTATGTAAATAGTTGCCATCATTCTCCCTCCTCTACGTTTCTGTTCACTCCGTCAACCTCTACCTCGCGCCATGTCTGCTGGAGATAGTCCTGCCCCGCCAATTCCCGACCACCAGCCGAACCCGGTCTTGGTCGGGCCGGGGATGAAGACACTGGGAGAAGAAGCCTATACCAAGGCCTCCAACGTTACCCCGGGCATGTCAACTGGCACGCAGGATCCTGCCTCGAGCGATGCGCCCTCCTATTTCAGCCAGATTCCCGGATCCAGTGGCTCCCAAACCCCGCTGGATGACCAGACCTCCCCCGCCTCCCCCGCTGAAGCCGCAAAAAATGCCTCATCAGGCCCAGAACTGTTGCGTCGTTTGAGTCTCGTTGGCGCCGTTACTCCTGTTTTACCAGAAGTAGATTCCCGTGAGGAATATCCTGGGCTGTCTCTGAGTGGCCGGATCATCAGTGCTGCCTTTTGTATCCCATACAAGGTTCAACATCAACCGGAATCGGATTGGGTATGGATGCACTATCTTTTTTCCCCTTTACCTTTTTAGAGCTAGACAAAGGTCTGACTGAAGATTTTTTTCTCAGAAATTGAACCATCGTCCTGGGACATCAGCGCTGTTCGATTCATTCGCTTATCTTGCCTCCAACGCGACTAAATGGTCGCACACGCTTGTTGCCTGGACTGGCGAGGTTGACCCTATGACAGACTTCAAGGTGCCGTTGCAGCAAGTTTCGGTCAATGCAGGTGGGAAAGTCTCGACCACTTCAAAGGGGCCCGCGGCCCCTCTGAACAAAGCAGCAGCCCCTGTCCCGGTCGGTGCTGCTCAGAAGCCGGTCAGTCATCCTCAGGTCGAGGGGATAACCGTGAGCAAAGAAGACCGAAATCGACTTGAGTCACAATTGAGTTCTGGAAGATACGGTCGGATTCTACCTGTCTGGCTGTTCGATGAATCAGAGGAACCCGCAGATTCAATTTCCCTGAAAGATCAGCCAAGGTGGAGACGATACGCAGAACGAGAGCTGTACCCTTTGCTGCATTATAAGCAACATGGCCCTACGGATGGGAGATCGGAACGCAAATGGTGGGGGGACTATGTTCGCTTGAACCGCCTGTTTGCCGACCGCATTTTGGCGGAATACCAGGAGGGTGACATCGTCTGGATCCACGATTATCATTTGTTCCTCCTTCCCGGTATGCTGCGACAGCGTATCCCCAACGTCTACATTGGCTTCTTCCTCCATTCCCCTTTCCCCAGCAGCGAATTCATGCGCTGCTTGGCCAAGAGAAAGGAAGTCCTTACCGGCGTTCTCGGCGCCAATATGATCGGCTTCCAGACCTACTCTTACTCTCGCCACTTTTCGTCCTGCTGCACACGGGTGCTTGGGTTTGACTCGAATTCTGCCGGCGTGGATGCATATGGCGCACATGTCGCTGTTGATGTCTTCCCGATCGGTATTGATGCCACTGCAATCCAAAAATCCGCTTTTAGTGCCCCAGAGATCGAGAAAGCCGTGCTGGGCCTGCAAAGGCTGTACGAAGGCAAGAAGATCATCGTTGGTCGCGACCGTCTAGACAGTGTTCGCGGTGTTGCTCAGAAGCTCCAGGCGTTTGAACTCTTTCTTGAGCGCTATCCGGAATGGCGCGACAAGGTTGTCATGATCCAGGTGACGAGTCCGACGAGTTTTGAAGAGGAAAAGGAAGACCCGGACAACAAGATCGCAAGCCAGGTGTCAAATCTGGTGTCCACAATTAATGGGCGTTTCGGGTGCTTGAGCTTCTCCCCCGTCCAGTACTACCCTCAATATCTCTCACAAAATGAGTACTTTGCGCTGTTACGGGCGGCTGACGTGGGTCTGATCACCACTGTTCGGGATGGAATGAATACGACCAGCTTGGAGTACATCATCTGCCAGCAAGGCAACCATAGCCCTCTGATCCTGTCGGAATTCTCGGGGACAGCCGGGACTTTGCCTAGTGCTATCCACATCAACCCTTGGGATCTGAATGGTGTCGCCGCGGCCATCAACGAGGCCCTGACCATGCCAACTGAGGAAAAGAAGGCCCAGCACTTGAAACTCTACAAGCATGCGACCACGAACACAGTGTCGGCTTGGTCCAGACAGTACCTGCACCGTCTACTGACAAACCTATCTTCGTTCGACCAGTCTGCCGCCACACCTGCCTTGGACCGCGCACAACTTCTCAAACAGTACCGCAAAGCTCGCAAGCGACTCTTCATGTTCGACTATGATGGCACTCTGACTCCCATCGTCAAGGATCCTCAGGCCGCCATCCCGTCCGATCGGGTGCTGCGGACCATCAAGTCGCTGGCCGCTGACCCCCGAAATGCCGTATGGATCATTAGTGGGCGTGATCAGGCCTTCCTCGATGAATGGATGGGCCATATACCCGAATTGGGTCTTAGTGCGGAACACGGCTGTTTTATCCGCCAGCCCTGCTCCGATGACTGGGAGAACTTGGCCGAAAGCACGAATATGGGCTGGCAGAAGGAAGTGGTGGAAGTGTTCCAGCACTACACAGAACGGACCCAGGGGTCGTTCATTGAGCGTAAACGTGTGGCACTGACCTGGCACTACCGGCGTGCCGATCCCGAATATGGCGCCTTCCAGGCCCGGGAATGTCGGAAACACTTGGAGGAAACGGTGGCGAAGCGATGGGACGTTGAAGTCATGGCTGGCAAAGCGAACCTTGAGGTGCGACCGACCTTTGTCAACAAAGGGTTCATTGCGAGCCGGTTGGTTCAAGAATACGGCACGGAGCCGGGACAGGCACCGGAATTCATCCTCTGCCTGGGGGATGACTTCACTGATGAAGGTGGGATTTCTTTTTTCTTTTCTATTTTTTCTTAACATACATTTTTTCATGGGTGCTGATTGTCTAGATATGTTCCGCGCTCTGAGCTCCTTCAACCTGCCCTCCGACCATGTCTATTCGGTTACTGTTGGGGCGAGCTCGAAGCAGACGGCTGCTAGCTGGCATCTGCTGGAACCTGCGGACGTGATTGCCACAGTAGCGTCACTGAACACCAGCTCAATCTCCCCAGACTACTAGACGAGGTGGCTGTGTGCTTGCTCATTACCTGACCATCTAGCTTTATATATCTTGCAATGATCCATGAATTGATCCACTAGCGCTCTAGACTATATGATGACCCCGTGGTTGTTTTGCTGGTCAAGGACTAGGCAGGATTGATCAGGTCTTCCCATCACTCATTTATTGATTGATAGCCCATGCTTTATTCTGCAGCTCTTTTTTCTTACAGTGGATAGAAAGATAAAGAATCTAAAGTTTATAACTCGATATTTTCGAGAAGCATTGGCTAGAGCCAATATCATAAAGTCATTCACAATACCTAATAATTAGCATCCATGTACCTTAGTTATATGGAGTAGACTGTTCCGAGTATCCGACGGGCCGTTCCGGCTTGGCGGGGGTGGGGGAAGAGGCCATACAAGCAGTCCGTATGTATCATAGAGTACTAGTACTACGTACATATACACTTGGTGGGCCATTGGCAAGGAATGAATGGGTTTGGGAGTATACTCCGTATGAAGCGCTTACCTGGCTAGGTTTTCTAGATATCACACTTCTTAATTAATCAGCTTCAAAGACATCATGATCATCTTGTTGGCTCATACATAGTATATCGTTCCAAGACCGATAAAAGGAAATGAATATTTTCACTGTAGACAGATAGATATGACTCTGGACTACATGACAGACTGTCCTCTGGGCTGGCTTTCGAGAGTATGAGGGTCCCATGATGTTGTTGCTTACATAGGCCTTGCGAGTTATTCTTATGCTACCTTGTACGGAGTACCTCATGGCATTAATGCCAGAAAGTTAAGTATGATTTATATCAGTATTTATATGGAGGGTTAATATAGGCAGGTATTGTACTTAAGTAACCCCAATCACCTCGCTTTAGTAGAGAGAGCTTTCTAGAAGGGTCTACAGAGGGTCTACAGAGGGTCTAGGACTAGTAAATGGATTACTATAGATCGCTCCACCTCTTGCGAAAATTCTAGTAGCCATTATCTAGATAATTAATGGTAAGTCTGTACATGGAAGCTGCTATTCTAGTTCTCTAGACAAATCATATTAGTAGCTGATGTATGATAAGGCGTCCATGGGCATACTACGGAGTTTGCAGATTCACTTCGTAAGGTAAGGAGGAATTAAGTTATAGATAAGGCTGCCCGTTGTACTACATAGTTACTCCATACTCCGTATTCTACTCTGTACTCCATAGTTCAAGTTGAGTCATACTTTTGAGTGACAAGGATCTTGTGCTGACTTGGAGTGGATCTACATGGAAAATTCTATTCAACTTAGCTAATTAATACTACGTGAGAACCATTTACTAATAGATCATGAAATAAGGGTATGACAGGATTCCCATTATTAATTGTGAGCCCATGCCGAGTCACACTATGTAGTACGTCTTCGGAGTCCTCCGTCCGTACTCCACTACCAGCTATTCGATGATGTTATCTCATCCTGATCGGACTTCGTGGCGAGGATTCAACTAGTTTTAGTGTCTTGTCCGAACATCGAATCCTGTTCTGTTTTCGGGACGGTGAACGCCCCCCTTGCTGCGCGGCCCCCAATTGAGTATGCCGCCGGAAAGTATGTCGAGTCAGAGAATAAAACCTTGCTGTACTCTGTAATACTTGGTTGATTTCAAGGATCTGTTCCGGTTTGGCTGTTCGGCGCTTATCAATTCACACCTGCGATCCAGTTAATCGCGAAAAGAAAGAAATTCAATGGATGATCCACCGTCACATAAAATCCAAACTGTTGTATAATCAAGACGAGAAACGGCAGAGAGAGAGAGAGAGAGAGAGATGGACGAGGAAAGACAATCGATTCCATTCTCATTGTCATCGACAGAGATCGAGGAAGACCAGAGTTCAGGAGCAGTCAATGACGGGCTTCGAGAAAAAACCATGCCGGCCGACGGAGAGAATGAGCCAACCCGACAGAGCAAGGCACAGCCCGACAATATCACCACTACATCTGCCAATCCGCCAGAGTCGATGCTGGTGCGGACGCTGTCGCGGGTGCGCACGAGAGAGTCGAAGAAGAGCATCGGCCCGCCGCCGGACGGGGGTTCAGAGGCGTGGCTGCAGGTGGTGCTGGCACACATGGTGATCTTCAACACGTGGGGGTATATCAACAGCTTCGGCGTGTTCCAGACGTACTATTCGCAGACGCTGGGGCGGTCGGCGTCGGA
Organism: Penicilliopsis zonata CBS 506.65; assembly: GCF_001890105.1. Taxonomy (NCBI): domain Eukaryota; kingdom Fungi; phylum Ascomycota; class Eurotiomycetes; order Eurotiales; family Aspergillaceae; genus Penicilliopsis; species Penicilliopsis zonata. The sequence goes on from NW_019208927.1 coordinate 100,181, forward strand.
CATCTCGTGGGTGGGCAGCGTGCAGATCTTCCTGCTGTTCTTCATCGGCACGCTGTCCGGGCGCGCGACGGACGCCGGCTTCTTCAAGCTGGTGTGGACGGCGGGCGCGGTGGTGGAGCTGTTCAGCATCTTCATGGCCTCGCTGTGCACGCAGTACTGGCAGCTCTTTCTCGCGCAGGGGATCGGGCAGGGGCTTGGGTGCGGGATGATGTTCTGCCCGACCGTTGCGTTGCTCTCGACCTGGTTCTCCAAGAACCGTTCCATGGCCATCGGCCTCGCGACCGCCGGCTCGTCCACGGGAGGCCTGGTCTTTCCCGCGGTCATCATCCGCCTGCTGCCACGCATCGGATACGGCTGGACGATGCGCACGCTGGGCTTCATCTCGCTCGTCACCCTGATCCCCTGCGGCGTGTTCCTGACGCACCGGGTCCCCTCGCGCCGTAGCGGGCCCCTGGTCGAATGGGCGGCCTTCAAGGAAGCCCCCTACGCCCTCTTCGCGCTGGGCATGTTCTTCAACTTCTGGGGGCTGTACATTGGCTTCTTCTACATCGGCAGCTTCGCCACAAATATCATCGGTGTCTCCGAATCAACCTCGGTCTACCTGCTGCTCCTCATGAACGGCATCGGTATAGTGAACCGCATCCTACCCAACCACATGGCCGACAAGTACACCGGCCCCTTGAACATCGTGATCCCCTTCAGCTTCACGACGGCAATCATCGCCTACTGCTGGGCGGGTGTCACCAATGTCGCGGGCCTGTACGCCTTTGCCGGCGTGTACGGCCTCTCCGCCGCCACCATCCAGTCCATGTTCCCCGCCACCCTCAGCTCCCTCACCACTGATATCTCCAAGGTCGGCGTCCGCATGGGTATGGTCATGAGCGTTGTCGGCACCGCCGCCCTCATCGGCTCCCCCATCGCCGGCGCTCTTGTCACCTCCGATGGAGGGAAGTACATCGGCGCCCAGATGTTCATGGGTACCGCCATCATGGCCGGGGCGTTGACTCTCGCCGCTGCACGGTATGCCAAGTTGGGTTTTGCCTGGGGGCGGACATAGATTCTCAACAATTTTCTGAAAAAGAAAATGAAGAAGAGAAAGAAGACTAGATAGTGATGATTAGCGATGAGCCATTAATATTCTTCAATCCTTGTAACTGGATACCTTAGACCTGCTAGATAGTAGGTCTTACTACACCTGAACTGCTCAGCATAGATCCTCCCATCTGATAGAAAAACCTTCCAGTGAATCTGAAGCTTAATCCAAGTAATTAGATAATCTATCCATCGTAGGGATCAAGCAAGGAGTAGAGGTAGTAGAGGTAAGAAGGAGTACCTTCACCTGGAGTGTTTGTGTTACTTTTCTTGATCTGCTGATTGGCTCTCCTATGATTTGCCTGGTTTGTTTCTGGCGGGGTCCAAATCTTTTACACAGAGAGAGAGAAAGACTGAACAATTTTGTGAACGGGTAGATCTTTTGAGTGTTTGATGTATTTTGAGATACTTTGAGATATTCAAGATACTCAGATACTCCGTACGCTTCTTTATCTCCATCTCAAGGACCGGTGGCTTCAAGGTACTGCTAGGTTATTACCCCTCCTCGCGTGCCCAGCGACTCATTCATTATTGTTGTCTAACGGTGAGAACCAGATTTTTTTTTACAAAGATAACCTTATCTACTTTCCGAGAAAAAAATGGCACCTCGCGGTCGAGGTGGAAAGTTCTCAAAGCCCTCTCGAGGAGGTACGATCTACCGTCACTCTTTACCCTCTACACCCCCGAGACTGATGAGAAGATAGGAGGCAAGCATTTCAGCCGGGACGTGCAGCCAGTTGACAAGGATGGCAATGCCGTGGGGTTATGGCGGGTAAGCAGCAGGCACTGTTCGATGGAGTACGGTTAATGACTGCTAATAATACAACTAGGAGACCGAAGAAGCGAGCGACTCCTCTGAAGAATCGTCCGAGGAATCCTCTGGCGACGAGGACGACGAGACCCGCGTGCCCGCCGAATCCTCGTCAGCAGCAGGGGAAGCAGGTCTGAGCCGTGAGGAACGCCGTGCCGCCGCGCGAGCCAAGAAACAAGCCGCCATCGCAAGGAAGAACCAGGTTGCAGCGCAGCCGGGCGACCTGCCCCCCTCCGACTCGGAGGGAGAAGCAGGAGGAGCCGCGAACGGTGGATCGGACGACGACTCGGACGACTCGGACGCAGATCTGCCTGCTAACCCGAACCACACGGCGAAATCGCGCTCGCAGCTGGAGAAGAGTCGTGGAGGTACATCATCACCACCAGCGGGGGAAGCAGCAGCAGCAGCAGCAGCAGCAAGGGGAGCAGGAGGAGCAGGAGGAGCAGGAGGAGCTTCTGGGAGAGGACTTGGAGGACAAGATAAAGTCAAAGATACTTCCCAGCTGTCTAGACGGGAACGTGAGGCGATCGAAGCCCAGCAGGCGCGAGAGCGGTACCTGAAGCTCCACGCAGAGGGCAAGACGGACGAGGCCCGCGCCGATCTGGCACGCCTGGCGCTCGTGCGGGAGCGGCGTGAAGCCGAACGGGCTCGCAAGGAGGCCGAGAAGGAGGAGAAGCTGGAGCGCGAGCGTGAACGGAACGCCGCGCGCGAGGAGCGGGAGAACAAGTTGCGTGAGGCTGCCCTTGGCAAGCCCAAGAAGGGGAAGAAATAAATATACAAGACAGATCAAGAACCCTTTTTACATTAACTTGCTGATCGTACAAGTAATTCTGTAACCAAATTGTATAACGATTACTCCGTACTCCTGACATGCTAAGACTAATGATCTAATGTTATTATACACCCCAGAACAATCCCTCGACGCCACGGCCCTGCATGACAACCCCCCACCCGGCAATCAAGCTGACAAGCCATAAAATAGCCAGCGCAAGGATAGGAAGCAGCAGCAGCTCGGTGTTATGCAGGAAGGGCAGTGCATTATACCCCAAGAAGGTGATGTAGGTGTAGTATATGAGGGCAGAGAGATAAAGCGTGTTCCCCAGGAAGGTGGTGAAGAAGTTGCTCGGGCTGCGTGTGAGGAGGGGGAGGAGCAGGAATTGCACGACGTATAGGTGGAGATAGAGAGGGAAGAAGGCTCGATTGGAGACCTAAAGAGTTAGCAAAAGTTTTTTTTTTTTTTTTTCTCTTTCCACGTACGTCAAAACAGTAGCCGAATTCCAATTGATCCTTCTCGCCTGGCTGCACAAATAAACCCTGGGCAGCGCCTCGTCGACGACCGCGGGCACCTCTCAGCCCCGTCAACGAGGCGGCGGCGCCATTAGGGCCGAACAGACGGCCGATGACGAGATATGCGAGGGTGGAGACGGCGAGCGAGGAGCCGACAAAGTGCACAAAGATGAAGAGCAGCGAGAGCCGCACGATGGCCCCGAAGGAGGGGGTGTACGCAACGCCCCAGGCGATAGCCGTCAGGAGGAGGAAGAAGGCGAGAATGTAGGTGAAGGAGGGGTCGGGGCGGTGCCAGGTGTTTTTTGTTTCTAACTCGATAAGTAAGAGGACGTCAGAGGGATATTCAAAACGTACGTTTCTAAAAAAAAAAAAAAAAGATAATCAGCATGTGTTCGATCAAAGGTTTTAGGCTCGTTGGTTCACTAGGGAACAGCGTACATGGTAGTATATTGATTTGAACACCTTCTTGGGCGCTATGAGCAGCGAGGTCATCTCCCAGATCGCCATCTCAAAGTCCATCTGGGGGAACTTAAACAGCCTGGTCAGTTAGACAGAGAACACTCGACTTCTTTCCAACTGGTTGTAACTCGTCACCTCTTGAAGAAACGCGGCATCCTGAGATTCGCCCTGTGGCCGGACGAGGGACCACCAAAGGCCCCCGACGCGGCAGCATGTTGCCGTGGAACAGAGATGTGAGGGTTCATGCCGACGAGAGACCGTGAGTCTCTGTCAGGAGGGATGCTGAAGCTGGACAGATTCTCTCCTGTTCCTTGCTGGCCTTTGAGGTTGAGGTGTGACGTGCTTACGATTAGTCATCCGCCAATCTCCAGCACTTCACCCGAGGGACTTAATTATCAGTTATTAGCTACAATGATCAATTGATATTGATATTTATCATATTATAGTATTAGAAGATGATTCTTTATGCAGATTTATAATGGTCGAGTACTGTTATGAGTATCTATCTAGCATCTACTCTGTACGGGTACTAGTTACATAGTTACTATTAGCTACTTCCCTATAATTCTCTATTCTCTATTCTCTATTCTCTATTCTCCTCTGTCAATTGTACTTACTACATGAATAATATACAGTCGCCACGTCGAGATGTCAGAGAGTGAAACAAGTCCTGCAGGTGCCCTCAAGGATCTGATCCTTGTAACAAATTAACAATAACTATAGTCCTGCACTACCAACAGTTCTCATCCTGATGTCTGGAGTCAACACAACACTCCGTCTGGAATAGGTCGAATGATGAGTAGAATCAGAGATAAATATCAAAATTCTATACGAAATCGAATAAATATCTTATTATTTCTATCGAAGAGCTCATTATTTGGTTATTTTATCAGGTATTATTTATCAAAGTAATCGACTAGTTACTCTATCCTGTCCGTGCTCCGCCCCTATCGACTATTTCTCCTTGTCCCCTGTCTTCTACTTCTACTTCTACAGTACAGCACAATCAGCGAGAGACACACTGAGAGAGACGGAGAAACTATCGAGAATAGATGACAACAGGCAGTCTACCTTCGATATACCCAACAATTGACGATTCCAGTCTCCGATCGATGGCCGCCCGGTTACCCACATCCATGCCTTGCAACGTCGGTTGGAATCGCAAATAATCCGCTGCTAATCGCCTCCTCCTGCCTCGTTCTGTCGAAAGAATCCACCCTGGGTAGTACAGGTGATACAGGTGATACAGGTGATACAGGTGATACAGGTGGTACAGCCTGGCACAGACTGGTACGGCTGCTGTCGTCAACAACAAGAGGACGTCGCTCTCCCCCGTCTCCCGGAAAGAGGAACCCAACGCGGGGACTCTTTCTGACTACACAAGGTATATCCATGGTCCGACTCTCGCGATCCTCGAGCCTGAGGATGTCTCAGTCACGCCATCAGCAGCAGCAGCAGCAGCGGTCGGATGGGGAGGTGAACTCGTCGTCGCCGCCGCGAACGCCCCCGTCCCAGACGGCAACGTCGAGGCCCGACGCCGCCAACAAAGGGCTCCAGACCCGCCCTCCAATGCGCGAGACCTTCCTCGACGACATTACGCCCACTGAGACCGAGAGGGCGGATATTGAGGAGTCGGGCGATGAGCGGGACCCCCATGACTTGTCGCTCTCCCCCCAGCATGCCACCCGCACCTCGATTGTCGACAACATGCTGCTGTCGCTCGACCAGTTCGCCTTTGCCGGCTCCTCCATCCTCGACGACTATCGGCTGTTCAACTCGGTCTTCGAGTCCTCGACCGACCCCTACGAGCTGGCCGCAGCCTCGAGCTCCCCCGCCTCCACCGTCCAGGGCCGTTACCGCGGCCATACCTTGTCCTCCTCCGTTTCCTCCGAGGTTGACTTTCACTATGATGATACCACAGGTCGCTTCGCCCGCCGCCAACGCAGCAACAGCAGCTCTATCTACCAGATGGGACTGAGGAGGGTGGGGAGCAGCCGTGACGGAGCGGCCATGTCGCTGCCCCCGTCGTCTCGTGGTCACATGGGTGAACAACAACGCGCAGGTACAAGCGCTGGCGCGCGCGTCAACGGGACGAGAAAAGGGAGCAAAGGCAGTGCTTCGTCTCACATTGACCCTGGGCCATCTTTCGCTAGTGCTCGTGCCACCGTCACCACCGAGCGACGCTCCGCCAGCTTCGACTACGGCTCCCGACCAGCCTTCCTCCCGCTGTCCGAGTTGGACGACGACGCCGCACCCACACCCAGTGTTCCCGCTAGGCGACGCAAACAGTTCATCCAGGGCCCCGACGATTATCCCCAGCCGATCCAATACCAGGCCGCCCGCCAACAGGCCCTCTCCCGCAAAAACAGTGCCAAATCCTCGCGAGCTAACCAGGCTCGCAAGGGGAAAACAGACAATCTGGGCACGGGAACTGTCAAGAGCCGGGATGGAGAGTTTAGAAATCAAACAGAGAATAATTCTTCTTCTGCTGCTGCTGCTGCGGCGGCGGCGGCGGCAGCGGCAGCTGGTCTAGAAATGCCCCCCGTTGCACCAACCACTCTGGATCCCTCTGCCCCGAGTCCAACCATTTCCTTCAACAAACCGTGGATCCCGCCCACGGAACCGACCCCGACCAAGGAGCGCCCAGGGTTCTTTCGACGCGTATTTGGCTCGTCAAAGAGCTCGTCACCTGGTCCGACCGACCATTATCACCAACCAGACGTTCCGTACTTGTCGGAGAGTGACGCGCGCGAGGCGTCAGGTACCGGAGTTCATGCCCACAACCGAAAATCACCGCCAAAGAATAGCAGTCATGGCAATACTCACAACAACACATCAGGAGGAGGAGCTGCACCCGCCTCGTCAACCCCTTTGCATGTGGTCAATAAGAAGCCCTCGTTCTTCCGGAGGCGGAAGAAGTCCATGGTCGAAAGCGTGCCGCCGCCGATCGTGATTCCCCAGGAGCTAGCCCCAAGGCCCGTCGACCTGCTCAAGCCTCAACCGAGCCCCGTCAGTAGCTTGCGGAAAGTAATGAACCCGTTCCTGGCCGACGGGACTCCTGCTGGCCTCGCGGTGGTAACCAGAGACAAGCCCGACTGGGAGATGGCCCCCCTCGCCTCCACTGGACGTGCAGAGAGCGAACCGCCAGAGCCATCAAAAGACACGACTGTCCCCGCATCTGTCGGTGGGGGAGCAGCGGCGGGGTCCAGATACAGTCTCTATCCTGCCAACGCAGCTTCACAGGACGCTGGCAATGCCAAAAGAGCAAGCAAATCTGCCGATGGAGTGGTCTCTACCGCCACCACCAGTCACAGAGATAGTGTAGTAGCCACCGGCACCACTGCCATGGCGACAGATCCGAAATCATACACAGGTCAACGTCATCCTAGCCGGGGCTCTCTCACCGTCCAGACTGCCATGACAGATACCCTACCCGACAAGGATGCGTCGATCAAGAGCCTTTCATTGGCGAAGCAGCTCTCCAGCGACGACGGTCCCGGATCCCGTGGGGGCTCCATATCACAGGAGCTCCTGGCCGATCCTCCCAGTGCCTCCGCTTCCGAGTACTCTAATTACTTCACAGCATCTAACACGCCGGTTGTCCCCTCAGATGATCCGAGACTGTCAGAGATTGTCGAGGCGCGGACGGGCGATGACGACGACCTTGATCCGGACGAGGTCATCGCTGAGGGCGAGCACCACCAGCCACGTGCTACAGACCGTGAGCAGGCGCAGAAACTGTACGAGAGCCAGGACGAGATCGTTGGCAACGAACCCGCGGCCGCGTGGTTGGGCGACCCTGCCCGTGCGCTGGTGCGCAGCGCATACATGGATCTCTTCGACTGGTCCAACATGAACATCCTGGCTGCTCTGCGCAGCCTGTGCACCCGCCTCGTCCTCAAGGGAGAGACCCAGCAGGTCGATCGGGTCTTGGATGCCTTTTCCAGCCGATGGTGCGAATGTAATCCGCAACATGGATTCAAAGCCGCAGGTTGGTTTGTTCCATTGTCTGAGTTTTTCTAAAGTAGAAACTAACAGTGATTAGATGTGGTCCACACGATCTGTTACTCTATTCTCTTATTGAACACAGACTTGCATTTGGCCGATATTGAGCAGAAAATGACTAAAAACCAATTCGTCAAAAACACGCTACCCACCATCCACCGTGTCGCTGTTGACGCAGCGCCCAATGCCTTTCAGACCATCCGAGCTCCCACCCGAACCAAGACGTCTTCCAGCGAAGCGGACGCGAGCAAGCCTCACTCTGCCCCGGCAGAGGAGACTGGTCGGACCTCCCCTGACCGGGCCCAACGGCTAGATGTTCCTCGGCTCGTCGGCGGAGACGTGGAAGGGGATGCAGGGCCTCTGGTCAGATCCCCCTTCAACGGCACGATGCGCGCCTGGGAGGCTCAGGTGGAGATCGTTCTCCGGGACTTCTACAGTTCCATTCAAAAGCAAAAGCTCCCCTTGTATGGGGCTCCGCCGGAGAAAGAAGGGCCCCCCGCCGGATCACGGCTGTCGACTGCCAATCTGCTTGGACCGACAGCGAACGTCTTACGCCGCAGCCCTAGCACGCTGAGCAAGTCGGGCTCAGACATCTACCCTCGCGGCCGGTCTGCGGACTCGCGGTATGGCAGCGCGCGCTGGTCGTCCAAGCCTCGGTCGCGCGCGCGGCTGTATCCGTCTTCGAACATCGGGTCGAGCCGGACCAGCCTGGACGACCAGTCGTCACTGTGGAGTCCCTCCGGGTCGAGTACCTGGAGCAAGTATTCTCTGGGGAAGCTGACGTCGGTGTCGGTGGACTCTTTCGGGTCGGAGTACCCGCGAGGCGACTACCAGCAGTCGATCGGGTTTGCGAACGCGCTGAGCCACGCCATCATCCGCGAGGACTCTGGGCACTCGATGCTGAGCTTTGAGGAAGGCGAGGGCGGGGCGGGATCGCTGTTGGAGGATGACACGCTGGAGCTGGCGGGGGCGCCATGGGCCAAGGAAGGCAGCTTGAAGCACAAGCACCACCTGGATTCGGTGGATAAGCGGGCCAAGGACCGCAACTGGAGCGAGTGCTTCGCCGTCATCCAGCAAGGGTGGATGCGACTCTTCTCGTTCAGCGCGGGCAAGCACAAGGCGCGGCAGCAGCAGCGGCAGCCGGGCGGCGTGGTGGTGGGCGGCGGCAACTGGACGGAGAACGCAGAGGAGATCTGGAAGTTCTTGCTTCGACAGACCATCGCGAGCGCGCTGCCGCCGCCGGGCTACTCCAAGTCGCGGCCACACGTGTGGGCGCTCAGCCTGCCGACGGGGGCGGTGCATCTCTTCCAGGTGGGCACGCCGGAGATTGTGCGCGAGTTCGTCTCCACGGCCAACTACTGGAGTGCCCGACTCTCCAAGGAGCCTCTGGTGGGCGGCATTAGCAACATCGAGTACGGGTGGAGTGACGCGGTGATCAACAGCGCTCTCATCCATTCGGACAGCGGCAACAATCACAATCACAATCACAATCACAATAACAATACTACCAAGTCGCCGCCGACCTCCTCGTCCGGGCCACACGCGCAGCAGCCTCGCCCAAGTATCCAGAGCTCGATCCGCAGCTCGATCGATCAGCAAGTGGTCCGTCCCCGATTGCCGGCGGACCGGGTGCACATCAGCGACTGGGCGCCGCCACAGCAGAGCATGATGGCGTCGGGCCTGCCGGAGGGGGAACAGCTGGCGGCGCTGCAGGGGTACGTCAAGAATGTCGAAGAGGAGCTGCAGAAGCATAACGAGCTGCGCCCGGCCATGATTCTGGCCTTCTCGCCCCGACACCCCAATGCGACCAAGGCCATGGCCAACTGGGAGCGCAAGTCGTCGTATCTCTTGCGTGAGATCGTCAAGTTCCGCACCTATATCGACTCCCTTCATGGAGCTATTGCGCAGAAGCAAAAGATCCAGGCTGAGCGTGCAGAGCACCTAGCTGACATGGCTGCTGACATGGCTGTCGATGCTACAGAGTGATCTTTTTTTCCCCCTTTCTTCCTTTCTTTCCTCCTTTCTTTCTTCTTTTCTATCTCTTTTTTTTTTTTTTTTTGCTATTCATGACGACTTACGGCTCATTCCCTCGAGATTCTCACTCTTCTACGACAACACTTTTATCACCTATTCTTCATGTATATTATTGATCCCTAGGGACCTTGAGCTTTCTTCTCTTCCTTCTCCCCCCCCATTCTTCTAGATTCTTCACGTCTGGGGCTTATGACTTGTTTTTCCGGGACCTTCCTGTATGTAATAAGCTGAAACCATTATTAGTATATAAGAATTGAAGTGATAGTTACCACAGACATAGTATATACGTACAATGGGAAGATGAGAACTGCAGACTGACGTGGCATGCATTTTGCCTCTACCACACCATTACCCTGATTACCCTGAGATATTCCTGAATTCTCTTCTCTCTCCTTGCAATAAATACTATTCTCTTGTCAATTAAACTCGTCTCGTCTTGGTGTACTATATGTTACTACATACATTCCATAAACATCCATAGAGAGAGCACACTCCCTTCTACCTCCCTATTTCCTGACCATTTCCTGACCATTTCCATCCCTCATAAAAAAAACACTCGATCTCTCTACTGTATTTATTCATCAATAGTGGCAGGAGTATTCGCTCGTCCTGGACAAGGACCATGGCGCGACGCTCCCTCCGCTTATCGCTGGTGCGGAGAAATCAAAACAAGAAGAAACGGCCCAGTCCAGTTTCCCCCCCCGTCTCCATGTCGACCGAGTCTCCCAACAACAGCATCAACACCAACACCAACACCAATATTATCAGCCCCAGCCACAGAGGGAGAGACTCTGGCGTTGTGAGCGTGTCGTCAGATGCCGGCGAGATGGATCACGGCTCTTCTCTGCTGTCTGTAGGGGCGCGCGACGTCCCGCTGCCGACCGACTCGGGGACCGAAGAAGAAACCGCAACAGAGACAATAACACGAACAACAACGAGGGATACAATGGAGGAAGAGAACACCGATGAAACCAGTCATTCGATGCTATTGCTAGACGATCATACCATGCTCTCGAACCAGGATTCGATGGTTCTTCCTTCCCTGACGGACCGAGACGATAGCAGCAGCTTCCTGGCAGACCACGACATCGACACGGTCGCCGACGCAGACGCAGACCCTGACGCTGAGCATGAGCATGGGCATGAGCATGAGCATGACCACGAACCGGAATATAATCAGACGTACATCGAGGAGAAGGAGATGCGTCGCAAGCTGATGGAGATGGAGTCTAGTTTCCTGCCGGAGCCGTCGACCATCGAGATCGCCTCGACGGGGCAGAGGCAGGGCATGGACGATACCTTCCTCGTCGGTGTGGAAGACTACACTAATCCCGAGAGGAAATATGACGATGACTACGATGACGACGGTGTTTCTGGTAACAGGAATAACCTACTGCCATCAGTTGATGGAGTTCAACTGTCGTTTGTCTCGCAGAATACGCAGAACGAGGAGTTACCTGAGATCATCGAGGAATCACACCTGGACCTAAATACCCCAAGCCATAAAGACAATTCGACCCTGTTGGACGTGTCACCCCCTTCATCACCCGCTGCTGCGGCCGCTGCTAGGAACGATTTCAGGACATATTCCTTTTCCTCGTCGAATCGGGGGGCCAGCGTGATCCACATCCCACAAGAACAACAAGAGCAGCAACGACAACAAGAAGAGGGGCAGCAAGAGCACCCATCAACAGATGCAGACAACATTGCGGGTCTGGGTGCAGGTATCTTCTCACGAACCGTCCTCAAACAGTCGAACCTGTTTGCTGATATCGTCCCGGAAGCAGAGGCAGATACTGCAGCCGCACGCAGCAGCAGCAGCAGCAGTGTGCGGGGCAGCCGACCGAAGTATTTAAGTAGCCGGCAGTCCTCGCATCGCTTGTCGTACTCATCGGTCGCAAGCACGAATACAGAGACGACCAACAGTGATGCTACCCTGGGTGCAGACTACGCACTGCAATCCGGGGGTGCGGTACCCGGCAGCCACAACGGTTCCCAAACTGCGAAGCGCAATATCCTGGCCCGGTCGGTCAGTTTGGGGAGTATGGCTTCAGGGATATCCGGGTACAGCGAGGAGAACATTCTGGAGAAGCGAAACCCCAGTACCGGCGGAGGCGGCGGTAGCTTGGTTGATGGCGGTCTGCAGACTCTTAATGAGGAAGAGGTTTCAACGTCTCGTCCGGGGTCGTCCTCTCATCAGGAGGAAGCCAGGACTGCAGAGGAGACGGCACCCATGACGCCCAGGGCAAAACAGCCGCCGACCTTGCAGCTACAGCAGCACCAAGAGCAGCAGCAGCAACAGCAACAGCAACAGCAACAGACCCAGGCACCTCAAGATTTCAGCGCCTTGACCGATACGGCGATCACAGAGCGCGTCAAAGATATTCAGGTTCCTGGCTCGTTTGCGCGGCAATTCCGCGAAAAGTTCGACCAACGGACGGGGGCGCCACCAACGCCAGCCTTTGCACGAAGCGGCAAGACAATGACCCTCAAGGAGCAGAGCAGCACGATCGACCGGCTATCCAAGGAGAATTTTGATCTGAAGATGCGGATCCACTTCCTCAACGAAGCGCTGAACAAGCGCTCCGAGGAAGGCATCAAGGAGATGATCTCGGAAAACGTCGAGCTCAAGTCGGACAAGCTGCGTCTACAAAAGGAACACCAGAGCCTGAAGCGGAAGCTCCGCGATCTTGAGAAGCAGCTGCGTGACCGCGATCAGCAGTCAGACCGAGGTTCCATGATCAATAATGATCCGGATGCCCCTTCAGAGGACGACGATCGCGCCGACCCCGCACAAGAGGAAGAGATCCTTTTCCTGCGCGAACGCATGGAGACCTACGAGATCGAGATCGACCGCCTGCGCTCCGAGAGCATTGCAAGGGAGTCCGAGAAGCGACGTCTTGCCGAGATGGTCAAGTCGCTCAGTGATAACCGGACCATCGGCTCGGATGTGGGTGCCCGCGAGGAGAGAGTACGTTTTCTGCCTTCCTGTTTAGTTTTCTTTTTACCGGATAGTGGATTCTCTTTTATTTGGACACTAATAGATACTAGGATATGTGGAAAGATATGCTGGACGCAGAGACTGCCGCCCGCGAGCAAGCCGAAGAGGAGAACAAACGACTGCGTGATGAAATGCTGCGGCTCAAGACCGACCTGATCCCAACCCTCGCCGCGGCGTCCGCGGCGGCGGCAACCTCGAGCAGCAAGCCTGGTTCGCGAGATCGTATGGGCTCGGTGGTGTCGTATGCGACCAGCTCCGACCGCGAAATCAACCGTAACACGACGAGTGGCAGCAGTACGTTGGTGGTGGAACTAGAGCTACTCAAGCAGGAGAATGCCGAGTTGCGCAAAGAGGTCAGCGCGCAGACCTCCATGCTTACCTCGCGCAACCGGGAGAAGGAGCGCCTCTACCAGGAGATCGAAGAGCTCAAGCTTGGCCAGCGCCGCGAGGGAGGCCGGTCTGTCGCCGGCGACAGCATCTTTGACCGCTCCGCCTCGCGGGCGCACGTCCGGTCTTCGTCGCGGACCAGCGATGAGACGGCAAATAATCATCTCAATAATGGTGGCGGGGGTGTCAATAGCAGTGCGTCGCAGCTCAGCGATGCCGAGCGTGACGACTGGGAGGCCAAGACGGGCCAGCTGCGCGACCAGGTATCGGCGCTGAAGCTAGAGAACCAGACCCTGCGGGCGCAGCTGGAGGATTGCACGCAGGAGCTAGACGCCCTCGACAAGGCGTACCAGGCCGACGTGGATCAGGCTGAGGAGGAGATCCAGAATTTACAGACGGAGCGCGATCAGGCGCTGCACATGGCCGAGGAGCGGGACGCGGCCTTCCAGGATCTGCGGGCGGAGGCACAGGAGGAGCTAGACGCGCTGGGCGAGGAGTTGGAAGGAAAGATCGACGAGTGCCAGCGGCTGGACGAAGAGCTGCAGGCGCAGGACGCGAACTTGAAAGTGCTGCAGGCGGAGATGCGGTCTGCCAGCGAGGGCATCATCCGGCTCGAGGAGGACGCGCAGAACAACCTGCACAAGTACAAGGCGGTGCAGCAGGAGCTGCAGGAGTCTAACCGGGAGATTGAATCGCTGGAGAAGGCGCTGATCGAGAGCAACGCGAAGCTGCAGCGACTGACGGTGCAAAACGAGTCGAGTCAGAACGAGATTGCGTTCCTGCGCGAGGAACAGGATGGCGACAAGATCAAGATTGGCGACCTCGAGTCCGAGCTCAAGACGTACCAGCTTGGCCTGCAGAGCGAGCGCGACAAGACCCGCGAGCTTGAGGACCGACTGGCCGACGAGCGTCATCAGCGCGAGGTTGTTGGCAGCAAGGAGAAGCAAGAAGTGCAGCGCATCGTCAACGAGCTGAATCGCGAGGCCGCCGCGGCCAAGGAGGAGGCCCGCCGGTTGAAGAAGAGCCTGTCGGCGCAGGAGATCGAGACAACTACCTGGCGCGAGCGTCTGCTGGATTGGGAGAACAACCTGCGTGAGACGCTGGGCGACCTGACAGGCAGTCGGTCCAGTCTAATCACCAACATCACCAAGCTGCAGAAGGAGCTCGAGTCGACCGCACTCGAGCTGGAGAGCGTGCGCGCCTCGCTGGACGAGAAGGAGTCGCTGCTTCGCAACCGCGACGCCCTGCTCGAGAGCCACGGGCTGGAGTCGCGGAAGCTGGGCGAAATGCTCGAACGGGAGCGCGCCGCGAGGCGCGCCGACAAGCAGTCGTTCGAGCAGGCGCTCAAATCGCACCATCACGCCTCGCGCACCATCACCCAGAGCAACTCGCGCATCTCGGAGCTCGAGGCCGCGCGCTCGCAGGACCGCAAGCGGTTCGCCACCCTCGAGCAACAGACCAAGGATCAGTTGAATGAGCGCAACGCCATGCTACTCACCATCTGGAAGCGCCTGTCCGCCATGTGTGGGCCCGACTGGGCACACTCCAACAGTCTAATCAACGGCAACTTGCCCAGCCAGGAGGTCATCGGGAACATCCTTTTCTGGCCGGGCTTCAGTCGTAACCTGCTGCTCGCCGTCAAAACCGTCGAGACCGTCCTCGCCAACTTCAAGACGCGTATCAAGGCCGTCGACCGCGAACTCACCAAGCAGTACCAGACTCTAGAGCACACCTTTACCCAGCGTGTGAAAAGGCTCGAGCGTCTTGAGGAGTCTGCGAAGAATATGCGTGCCGCCCAGCAGCAACAGCAACAGCACAACCACCACAGCCGCAACCACTCCAATCCGTCACCCGAGATGGCCAAGTTGCGGGGCGAGAACCGTCTGCTGCGCGCCGAGCTGAACCTGCTGCAGTCATCGTCGCCTCACTCGCGCAGTCGCGGGTCCGGTCTGCGCCAACCAGGCTCCCCCGGTCATCCACCTCCACAAGAAGGAAGCCAACCACCACCCTTCCTGGCCCGTCATCAAACCACACCGCTCACCGTTGAGCAGACAGGCAGTTCCTCGCAGCTTGCACGATCCGAGCGAGGCCTGGCACGCAGCGCGACTTCGACCGGCATCCCGCAGCCGTCGCACTTGTCGTCGTCGTCGTCGTCGGCGGCGGCCACGATGTTGACCAACAACGCGGCGGGGACAAGTGCGCTGACCGTGCATACTGCCACCAGCGGGACGACCGCGGCAGCTGCCGGCGCCCCTTCTGATGGTCCCCCTCTTGCCCCTCGTATGGACCGGTCGCCGATCCACGACGAAGCGACGCAGAAGTGGATCCACCGGCTGCACGAGCTGGAGAAGCGGCTCAAGGCCGAGCGCGAGGGCCGCCTGTTAGATCGCACCGGGGCGCGCAAGCGGCTGGAGGAGCGCGATGCGGAGAACCAGCGCCTCCGCGCCCAGCTAGTGCGCGAGCGGGAGAAACGCGGCGTACCGGCGCCTAGTGGCACGATGACCGACACCTCGACCGATGACGATGGACACATCATCGGGCGACGGGTGCTACATCATCATCATCATCACCATCATCGGACGGAACGGTTCCCTTCGTCGAGTGGCACGGCGAGCGGCACGGGCGACGAGCGCGACCATGTGGCTGATGAGCAGAGTTCGAGTGAGGGGGAGGGGATTGTCGTTGATATTGAAGTTTAGCTTCGTTATATACCCTTTGTATTATTATTAGTCTTATTGTTTAATCATATGGGTTCATTATGAATGTTTCATTGATATTCTTCTTGATATACATTTTTTATTTACTGCTACTACCGTACAAGACCTTCAAGGAGAAATCGATAATAGGAGTCCCCTGGTGAATGGAGCTGGTGGACAAGATATCGACGTCCGGACAAGCATACGCCGCGGCATTGGCCTCGGTCAAGCCACCGGAGACTTCGATGAGAAAGGAGCGGTCTTGACCGGCCCAGTCATGCTTGAGTCTGCGGGCGGCGTCGCGCACGCCCTCTGGAGTGAAGTTATCGAGCATGATGACGTCGGCGCCCGCGGCGATGGCAGCAGTTGCTTCCTCGAGGTTCCGGACTTCGACTTCAACCTTTGTACTGAAGCCGCCTGCTGCTTTGGCGGCATGGACTGCTTGGGGGATAGCTGCTGCAATGGTTTGTTGTGTAAGAGTGCTAGCTCCAGCTCCTCCAGCTCCTCCAGCTCCAGTAGTAGTATGTTTATTGGCACACGCCCATACATGGTTATCCTTCAACATGGCCATTGAACTTAGATCGTGACGGTGCGGATCGGCGCCGCCGACGAGGATGCCGTATTTCTCGACGATGCGAAAGCCGGGCGTGGTCTTGCGCGTTCCCGCTAGGGTTCCCGACCATCCGGTGGCGCGGAGAGCAGTGACCAGGCTGGATGTCTTGGTGGCGATGCCGGAGCAGCGGGCGAGGATGTTGAGGGCGACGCGCTCGCCGAGTAGGATCTGCCGGATGGGCCCTGTTACCGTTGCGCAGTGCTTGATCGGGTCGATGGACTCGCCTTCCCGGATGTGCCAGGTAACTCTGTAGAGTTCAGTATATGTATAGGTATAAGTTTGAGTATGGGTTTGAGTATATGTTTTCTTACTTGCATCCTAGTTGGGAGAATACCTCGTCGACAAAAGGAACGCCGGCGACAACGCCCTAGATTATTATCATTAGTATTATTATAAGAGAATGTAGATTATTGCAGATGATTTACCCTTGCCTTCCCTAATAGCCGGGCCTCTCCCTGCGTCTCCCCCACCACGAAGCCGCCATAATCAAAGCTGGGACAGTCTTCCTCCAGCCAGGCGGTGATCAGTCGCTTGTAGTTCCCTGGAAGCAGGTGCCGCAGGTCCCCATACGCCGCAGCCATGGTGTGTGCTGTGAGTTGTCTGTTTACTGAGGGGAGGGGAGGTCATTATCTGAGTATCTGTATCTCAATGCGGGGTGACGGGTGACGGGTCACGGGTCACTGGGTCAGGAGGGGTGTCACGTGGTATTACTAGCCACACTGCCACACTGCCACACCAGATACCGCCACATGATCACCAAGTAACTACCTACCTACCTTACCTGCTGGTTAGTTAACTACTCTGTAGCTAATCACTACCTTGATACCTACCTAGGTCTACTAGAATGCAATGAGAGATGATACTAAGTCCTTAAACAGGTATTTCAGCCTTCCTGGTCATCATGTCTGCATGCGTCAGCATTGGGCCAGTCAGTCAGGTCAGCATTGGGCGGCGAACCTTAGTTATGTGCTGGCTCTCCTTAGGTTACCTAAGGTACCTAGGTGTTATTCTAAATGACTAAGTCAGAGCCATTAAACTGTCGAGTAATCCACTTATGGCAGTGTCGACGTCATGACAGCCGCATCCAGACCGCCCATAGTAAAGTTGTACTACATTAGGTACCGTTGTTGGTCATAAAGGTTCAACTAATCTCTAATAGTCAGTTCAGTTCAACAGTAGTTACCTCATACTACAGTTAAGTCAATAGGTAACTACCTTAGTATGATAATTATACTACAAACGGGTCACAGTAGCCGTTTAGTTATGCCCAGTTCATAAGTATTATGTAACAGCCAGTCGGGAGATGCAGCCGAATGCATAAGCGCATACGCGTATGAACAAGTACGAGGACATACACAAAGTTACTCGTACTCCCAAAGGGGGAAAAACCAGGACCGAGCGCGGCTTTTGGGGTCCGGTATCTGGATACTCGGCTGGTTACAAACGATCGAACGGTACAGTACGGTACGGTTCTCTACCTACTACAGCATCTACTGTACCAAGGTAGGTACCTAGTTACTGTAGAAACTTCTACAGTAACTCTACAGTAACTAATAGTTGCGTATCTAAGAACTCTAATAACTACCTACCTAGGTATGTAATAAGTATTGATAATAGGGATTCAATTCTATTCTTCGACTCGGAATCCGGATATAGCGGAATTGCGGATTTATAAGCGGATAGAGCCGAGAATTGTCTCCGGTACGCTCACTGTAAATTACATTACGGCCCGTCAATTTGTCACTGGAGCTATTCTTACTCAGCCAACCGTCATACTAGTTTCATAGTCCTCCGTAGTAAGTAAGTACCTCCTACTCAGCACTAATGTTAGGTAGTTATTACTCTACTCCTGCTTATGAGTAGCCCCTGTACATGATTACTCTGCAGTTTCCTCCTGATTACTGTAGTTTACCCTGGGCTACCAGTTACTTTACCTACTTTACCTACGATACTGAGTCCAGGCCCTGTTTGCTAGCGTGGAACCTTGTCATTGTTCTTTTCGCTTCGGATTCTCCATGGAGCTCCAAGAGAGGAGGGGGGGGGAGGGAATTGGTTCCACCCTCGATATTGAACCAAGAAAAATAAGAAAAATAAGAAAAAAAGAAAAAAAGAAAAGAAAAAAAAAAAAAAAAGCTCGGCCCTGTGATCAGCATGCTCCGATCAGATCGTGCTGAACCGGGTGTCGTCAATCATACGGAGTTGAAAGCGTGTCCACTGTCGAATAGTTAGTAGGTAGTAGGTAGCTACTAAAGCCAGCGCTCGCCCACCATGATTTCATCTCCCTCTAACTTTGGATGCGCGGAAGCTCCAGTGTCACTTTACGGTTCTAGACTGGGTTGCAACCTCAGGCCATCATCGTCATCATCCTGTTTATGTTACCTTGGCTTGCTCTACGTACCTGCTTACCTGCTTACCTTGTTACCTTCTTACCTTACTTTCTCTTACTTTCTTACCTTGCCTATCCACGGTGCTTCGAGAGCTTAACCGTCGCCCGGTGTTCATTATTATATCACCCCCAGGTTGACTCTTAAAACAAAAAGATTTCGTTTGCATTTGTGCATATACCTCTTATACTATATAACTACTTCTACTCCTACCTCTACTTCTGAACATGGCGGCGCGCCAGTCATCACCCACGTCAGAACATTCCTCCCATTCGGATAACAATGTCCGCAAACGGGTCTGCAAGGCCTGTGACCGGTGTCGATTGAAGAAATCAAAAGTGAGGCGGTCTTTACATGGCTAGAAGGGAAGATTCATATTTGCTAAAAATGCCCTTCTCAGTGCGACGGAGCCAACCCGTGTGGTCGGTGTCGAGCAGACAATGCGATTTGCGTTTTTGGAGAGCGGAAAAAGGCCCACGACAAGGTGTACCCTAAGGGGTGAGTTTCTTTTTATATGATTATAACTATCAACTTAATGGTAAACCTGGACGCTGACGATTAAGGTATGTGGAAATGCTGGAGCAACAACAAGTATGGCTGGTCAACGGTCTGCAAGAACTATACCGACGCGCTCAAGAAGGAGAAGGCTGGCTGGGCGATCCCTTACCGTGCGAGCCCAACGGCCACCCGCTCACCCACGACCTGTTGACCCGGCTCGGCGCGTTGGATCTGACCAAGGGGGAGCACTTTGAAGAGAATACGGAGCTCATGCAGCGCGACCTGTGGCGACATAGCGCCGGCACGATGCAACGACAGGAATCCTCCGACGGCGGCAGCTCTGACAGCGCCCAGTCGCCCATCACTGCTCCGAATTGTTCATTTTCCTCCTTTCAACAGCCGCAGTACCAGCAACAACAACACCAACAACACCAACAACAAGCGCAGCGACATCTCCCCCCGACACCACCAGAGTATAGTCCACTGACGCGCGCCCAGCCGTTGATCATCCCTACCTCACCCGTCTGCTCGTCGTCACCGATGATCAAGATCGAGCAGCAGCAGCAGCAGCAGCAGCAGCAGCAGCAGCAGCAGCAGCAGCAGCAGCAGCAGCCCCTGCTACCCGCACAGCTGTCCTCCCTGTCGGCGGGGGGTGTGGTGAACCCGATCGCCCTGCAGGGCGGCCCGCAGGCGTGGCCCCCCGCACATCAACATTTCACCGGCGGCTTCGACGAGATGGATCTCATGGGCCCTGACTTTAACACAACGGGTGGTCCCCTCTCCTTTGATGAGCCGCCCATGTCGTCCTCCCCGCTGTTCGGCCGTAACCTGTCCATCAGCTGTATGGGCGGCGTGGGGTCCTACATGGACAGCAAGGCGGATTTTGACGATTTCAACCAGTTCTTTAATCCCAACCCGCCGGAAATTACGTCTATCTAGTCGACCCCCCCCCCTCTCTCTCTCCACTCATTCTTCGTTCTTTCTTTTCTCTCTTTTTTTCTTTCTTTTTTCCTTCGTTTAATGACACACATGTATACTTACATGTCGATCGTTGTACAGTGATGATTGTCGAAAGGAGTTCTGGCTGGTTGATTAACGGGACGGGTAATTGGAGCGTTGGATTTACAGAGTACGGAGTATGAATGATTAAAGCTATTCTATGTTCTATTCTATTTTCTATTCTATTTTCTATTCTATTTTCTATTCTATCATTCTATTACATTTTCTATTTTATTATTCTCATAGTCTGTTTACCAAGACGCCATGACTAAACAGATCAGATTAATTTAGTGGGATTTGCTCTACGGAATCCATCCTTGTCCGATATCTCCGAAGTATGTCCGTCCCTCACGGAGGACGGAGGAGTTGGATACACCAAGGACTAAAGTCAGGTTTTGTCCTGTAGTATTACTAGATTGAGTCAATAAGTAAATCCTACCAAGTGTATTGTCAATAGTATATAACTACATCGTTACTATGATTGTGTACTAGGTACACTGTACAGTACATGTGGAGAAACCGATCTTTTGTCGGAGCATTCTACGATGTTGGTAGTACGGAGCAACTAGTAGTTTATAGTGATGCCGATCTTCCGATATGCGGCAATTTACCTATCTGGGTTGTCTTGTTTAGGAAGGAAGTCATCTACACTCACCATCATTACTATACTAAAGTACCTAAGAAGTATATACTATACTATACTATATACTATATACTGGTATACTATACTATATACTATAGTCAATAGGTACTCTGTACTCTCCTATACTCTGAACAGGTCAACGGAAGTTCGCCCTCCGTAGGCACCGACTCCGTTCGGCTCGGAGGCGAGAAGCGCGCCGAGATTGACGGACACGGACGACATTTCGTACGCTGCTTACTAAGAATTGCATTAATACATAGTTACCTTAGGTACCTAGTACCTAGTCCTGTTACAGAACTAGATACTATAGGTACCTTTACCATACAATTCTCAGTAATTGTTATGATATACTCTACTAATATTCTTCTACTACTCTACTACTACTCTACTACTAATATTCTACTACTCTACTACTAATATTCTACTTATTCTACTAATATTCTACTACTCTACTACTCTACTACTCTACTAATACTCAACCTCTACAGGCTGAATGACTTAGCCTATATCAATATAGCCGGCGGGCTCTTCCGCAATGACTGCGGGGTGATTTAAACCCACTGGAGTCTCAATAGCTACATTCATTTACAATCTCATACAATTTCATTAGAATTTCAACTATCTTTCTCGTTCTTCTCAGAATGTCTATTTCATTCCTCCCTCTCGGAGGCATCATCCAAGAGTTTCGCGTCGGAGAGCAGAACATCGTGCTCGGGTTCCCCACCCAAGAGCTCTACGAGCAACACAACACCGCTCACTTTGGCGAAACCATCGGCCGCGTCGCCAACCGCATCAAGAACGGGGTGATTGCCAACCTCAACGGACGCGAATATACCCTCGCGCAGAACAATGGGCCCAACTCGCTGCACGGCGGGGTAAAAGGGTGGGGGAAGTGCGTGTTCGACGGTCCCTTGTCCGTCAAGCGTCACGACAAAGATGCCCTCCTCTTCACCCTCCGCAGCCAGGACGGCGACCAGGGGTTTCCTGGTACCCTTGAGCTGAGGGTGTGGTATACCATTACTACCGAGGCAGACACCGTCACCAAGACCGTCCTTGAAGCCGAGTACGAGGTGGAATTTGTCGGTGATGAATGTGAAGAGACGGTCGTCAACATCACCAACCATAGGTAATTTGAATTCATTTCCATTCCCATTCGTTAGCTAAGTGGCAGTTACTTCAATTTGACCGGCGACCCCGATCTAAGCGGCACCATCGCCCAGCTGTCGACAGACAATTATCTCCCTGTCGACGAGACGGGAATCCCGCACGGCTCGATCGCCCCCTTCCCACACAAGGTGACCTCCCCCTTCACGCTGGGCGACTCGGCGCCCTCCATCGACGACTGTTTCGTCATGGAGACAGACCCTACCGCCGTCCCCAAGGATACGCGCCCGCTCCCGCTGAAGCTCCTCGCGGCCTTCCACCACCCCAAGAACGGCATCCATCTCGAGGTCCACAGCACCGAGCCCGCCTTCCAGTTCTACACGGGCAAATACATCAATGTCCCTGCTGTCGCGGGGCTGCCCGCGCGAGAACCCGGATCTGGCTTCTGCGTCGAACCCAGTCGGTACGTCAACGCAATCAACGAGCCTGAATGGCGGGACATGATGCTGCTTCGTAGGGGGGAGGTTTTTGCTTGTCGCAATGTATACAAGGCTTGGATTAATATATAAGGCTGGGTAGCAATAAATGCACTACTCATCTTAGTCAAAACTACTCCTACACTACCTTGGTACTACAGCTAGTACAGTAATCGTCTGATTGAGGGATTTATTATTAAGAGTTATCTGGTCGGAGGATCCGCGGAGGATATGCGCAGGATGGTCATTACTATGTATTGTATTTACGCGGTATATGTAATACGTGTATCGTATGCTCACCTCGCATAGACTTCGCCTGACTGGTGTATTGACTACTATATACTATCTTAGTAACTACTATTACTATTACTATCTTAGTAACTACTTTATACTACTAGATGATCGAAAGAATATACTTACAATGTACTCCGTATGGACTCTACTTCCGTTCCGACGAGTAAACTCCGCTTCCGCCACTAATTACCGTTAGATGCAGGTGGACTACCTGGGTAGTTTACTAGTTCACTTCGGACGGGGTTTATGTTCCATAAGTAAGGTAAGGTGGGACAGTTCAGTTCACTATGCAGATACGAGATCTGCATAAGGGATACGAGATACGAGTACGGTGTACGCTCTCTACGTAGTAGGTACTCTATAGAGTGTTTATTGTTAATTGTCTGACTCGGCATCTGCATGCGGACTCCGCATATCTGGAGTAATATAATAATAGAATAAGAACTCTAAGTAGATACACAAGATACGAGTACGAATAAGGGGCCGTGATAAGGCTGGTGGCTGTAGTTGAGTGTAAACGGAGTACCGTAGCTTTGGCAAGACTGAAAGATACGAAACTTATCCTAGGCTACTAATTGAATTCATTAACACTCAAGAGAAGGACAGTATGTAGAGGAAGGAACAGTAAGGAAGGTGTAGTATAACACATAAGAGAGAGAGAGAGAGAGAGAGAAAGCATCAACATTACTGTACAGAAGGAAAACAGGTAAGAGGCACATAAGGGGTATATGGAAGCATTGAATGACAAGACAAGACAGAAGGAAAAGAGGAAAACCGGTCGTGTCTACTTCTCTGCATGAATCCCGGCCTCACCAACAGATAAGTCGTTTCCACACGCTTGTCCGTGCTGAGGGCCCGGCATCCCTCTCGTGCGGCGACGGCGGCGCCTGCGCCTGCGTGCCTCCTGCAGGCTGCTTCTGCTTTTCCTTGGGCTCGTCTTCTGCCGAGTTGAAGACTGCCGAGTCTTCTGCTGTGGTGGTACTGACCCGGCTGGCGCGCTTGAGTAGACCCTTGCCCAGACCGAGGAACCGGCTTTGGCGTGCGTTGGCCTCCTTGGCCGATTTTTCCTCCACGGCGAGCCCCGTCGTCTGCACCCCGGTAGATCCGGTCTTGCGCGCATTATTCCCGGATGGAGATTGGTCGTAATATTCGCGGCGGGCCTCGACGACGCGACGAACAAGCACTGACAACGTTAGAAAAAAAAAAGAAGAGGAAGAAGAAGAGAAGAGCATACAGGCAAATGTTTCTTCGATATTGACCATTTCTCTGGCGCTCGTCTCCATGAAGCCACAGCCATTCTTGCGCGCATATTCGAGTCCTTCCCGCGCGGAGATGACACGAGCATCTTTCAAATCACATTTGTTGCCTGCCACGATCTTGACCGGGGGCGGCATCCCGACATCAACGCCCTTGGCGCTGGCCCCGAGCTGTTTGCGCAGACGGCTGTTATCCTCCAGTCGCTGCTCGGCCTCGAGCCCGATCATGTCGACAAAGTAGTCCAGCGCAGTCAGGCTGTCTGCGCTGGTGATGTCGTACACGAGTAGAAAAGCATCTGACTTCAGATTCGAAGCAGCCCATAGTCCCCGGTATTCCTCCTGGCCAGCAGTGTCGGTAATGGAAAGAAAGTATGGGAGTCCGTCAATCGTCCGGGTTACGGAATAAGAGTCCTCTATTGGCTGTCAGAATACACAACGCATCACGTTATTATTATGATTATTATTTTTACCGATTGTAGGATCATATCTAATGAATTAGCGACGCCTTATTTTTGTTTCTTTTCTAAAAGGGGGGGGGGGGGGGGAAATCTAGCATACTCGTGTATCCATTGACTGCGGACCAACCGAAGAGTAATCGAAGATTTACCTAGACGCATCGAAGACAATCAGCAATAGAATTGAGATCTTCAACAGCAAGCAAATGACATACCACATCCACCATCCCCGCAGATGGTGATCGAGATCTTGTCCGACATGAGGGCGGGTCGATTTTCGCAGGCTCGGAGATCAGGGGGTGTCGCGCGGGGAATGTAGGCAGCGAGAGACACACATACAAGACAAGAAGCGAGCGGGTGAACGAGTGAGCGAGTGAGCGAGTGAAAGGGAGAGAGAGAGAGGGAGGGAGAAACGAGCGTCTCGACCAGGCTGAAGAATGAAGGGGCAGTTCGAAGCACTCGAGGCGACAAGGG
This sequence comes from Penicilliopsis zonata CBS 506.65, assembly GCF_001890105.1. Lineage (NCBI taxonomy): Eukaryota > Fungi > Ascomycota > Eurotiomycetes > Eurotiales > Aspergillaceae > Penicilliopsis > Penicilliopsis zonata. The sequence continues at coordinate 125,149 of NW_019208927.1, forward strand.
GGCCACGGGCAGCAAGGAATAAGGACTCGGCTGGTGGAGCAACACGACACGGCTGAAGGAGTGACAATTAAAGAGAAAAAAGCAAACAAAGCAAGCAAGACTAAGGAAAGGACCTGCAAAGGCAGAATAAGAGTGGTTAGAGAGGAAGAGATCGCAGACGACAACAACTAATTGTGGTGGAATATTGGCATGTCGGGAAATTTCCGCTGTCTTAAGATCGACTAGTTAAGGACTAGGATTATTACTACAGAGTACAGAGTACAGAGTACTGCAGAGTATATTGATAGCTTTAATTCTTAAGAGTTGATTATGTAGAACTGATTGATAGAAAAGTAGAGATTTACCTACCTTTATACTAATCAGTGTTATACTCAATAACTGCAGTTGATACACAATATGTAGTGTTGACGAGTAATGAGGGATTCGCTACCTCAACAATAAAGAATAGAAGAATTTGGAATAACAACATCTCTACTACATAATGCCTATCATATTTTTTTTTTTTTCTTAAAAAAGAAAAGAAAAGAAAAGAAACAATGGACCGTTGAAAGACAGGTGATTTATTGTCTTATCCAGGACTATCTAAAAGTACCGCTGACTCAGCATATCCCCAAATATTGACCTGTCCAACGCTGCCTCCAACCCAGCATTCAACGACTGGAGAGGTCTTCTCTCGCCTTCGCATTACTCCATGGTGCTCACTGTGAGCTGCCCATCGAACCACTCCTGCCGCCAGTTTCCAGCACTGCCTGTTGGGAGTCTCACCGAGGCCGCCGTTTGCTGTCTGTCGACTATGTCCTCCACGACCCGAACCCCCCCCTCCTCCCAGACGAAGCGCACAACCCGCTCCGGTACGACGCTTGATTGATTTTTCGCCTCCGGGAGTAATTCTCGCCGCCCTCTGGTGAAGAGCTGTTCGTGTCGCCTGCTGCTCCCCTTGCCCACCATGGCCCGCCGGGACATGCGCGACTACGATGCCTACTATCTCGAGTCGTATCCGATGGCTGAGCCGAGTGCGCCACTGGACGACACCTACGCCGTCGCTGCTGGCTCGTCGTTTGGGAGAGATGCCTCGCTGCTGGATGCTTCTTCATCCATCGAAGGTGTCTATCTCGACGATCCGATACGGTTTCATCGTTCGCTAGACAATCTCAGCGCCGACGATGACGACTCCGACGGACCCCCCGCCACCCTCTCGCTGTCTGGTACTATGGGCGATGCCCGCCAGTATGCCCTGGCAGCACCTTCACGAGGATCGAACGCCATGATGGCCAACTCTACGGCCGTTATCGTTCCCTCCCACCATGATTTACAGATGCACGGGTTTCGTCACCCGATGGATGCAATCCAGATGGACAGCCGGATGGCAAATCCCATGTACTCCGCCTATGACCACCTGTCCGCGTCCGGGGCCGCCATCCCCATGTCCGCCGTGCCTAGTAATCCGTACATCTTCTACGACTCATCGCCGAACCTCGATAGGAATATGAACCCGGGAGTCACGGTGGAAGTCCAGCACATGAGTATGAGCCGCATGACGGCATACCCTGCGCTCAACCCGCAAATGCAGATGCATAACGCCTTTGCGTCATCGCAGCAGCAGCAACAACAACAACAGCAGCAGCAGCAACAGCAGCAAGAGCATAATCATCATCAACATCATCATCATCATCACCATCATCATAATGTCAATGTGGAAATGTCGGGGGCCAACAAGCACGCCATGGCCGCAGAGCCGTCGGAGAGGTCGCAGGTGGGAAATGTCCCAACAACTCGCTCGCAACCTCTTATCGTACCATCAAGCACGCCTGCGGACTCACGGCGGGTGTCTCAGCCCAAGGCTATCCGACCAAAAAGACCGACAACGACGATGACGACACCGGTGACAGCACCGACTCGAGGTAAGTAGGAAAACCAAAAAGATGATAAGACCCGAGCCGTCTTCTTCTTTTCTTTTTCTAAAACACATGGTGGATGGTATAGGCGATTCTTCCTCACGATCGAGATTGCCCTCGTCCAACGAGACGTCTTCCTTTTCCAACATTTATTCTAGCAGTGGTTTTGATATCATGGGCGTTTTGGTATTTGACATGTCTGCTGTTTGCTAGACATCTTTCAAACATTAACATGCTATCTAGGCTCAAGTCGCTACCAGGTCGAATCCGAAAATCCATATCGGGGCTGTCGACTTATCATGTGCCTTTGTTCTGTGCGATATTACCAAGGATGACCATCCCATCGTGTACGTTTCAGATGCTTTCGAACGTTTAACGGGCTACACCAAAGATGAAATCGTCGGCCGAAACTGCCGCTTCCTGCAGGGGCCAGACGGCCAAGTGCCAGCCGGAACTAGGCGGAAATTCGTCGACGACCACACAGCGTTCCGCCTGAGGAATACGATCACCGAGCGAAGCGAAATCCAGGCCAGCCTGATTAACTACCGCAAGGGCGGCCAGCCGTTTATGAATCTCATCACCATGATCCCGATTCGCGGGAATGACAACGAGTACCAGTTTTATGTGGGCTTCCAGGTGGACTTGGTCGAGAAACCTGACGCAGTCACCCGGCGGAATCCTGGTATGTGAGACCATGACCTGTTTTCACCCGTTTATCTGCAATCCTCTTGCTAAGAAACGATTAGATGGCACATATGTGATCAACTACCAGCGCGAGCAGCTTCCATCGTACGTCGTCCCGACGGCAGATATCTACCGAGTGAACCCGGATCTGAACGTGCACTTCCGCCCTGAGGAGGTGTCGGCCATCCTCAACACGGTTGGGGTGGCTGGGTCGGAGCTGCCGCGGCATTATATGGACCGCATCCTTGTGGAAAACTCGGACGACCTCATCCACGTGTTGTCCTTTGACACTGAGTTTCTCTATCTGTCGCCGTCCTGTCCGCGGATCCTCGAGTACGAGGTGCACGAGCTGGTGAACAAGACGCTCTCGACCATCTGCCACCCAAGCGACATTGGCCCCGTGGTCCGCGAGCTAAAGGCCAGCACCACCACGGCCCCGATCAGCTTCGTGTATCGTGTCCGCAAGAAGAACAGTGGCTACACGTGGTTTGAGAGTCATGGGTCCTGGCACATCGAGCCAAACCGCGGCAGACGATACCTGGTGCTGGCCGGCCGCGAGCGGCCCGTCTACTGCCTCGACCGGGTTGCCGCCGTTGGCGGCCAGCGGATCGAGGAAAACGACCTGTGGGCCAAGATCTCCCTGTCAGGCATGATCCTCTTCATCTCCTCCAAGGCCCGCCCTGTCCTGGGCCGCCAACCTGATGACCTGGTTGGCAAGAGTTTCCAGGATCTGATCAATGTCGAGTCCGTTCCGGAGATGATGCAGGCGCTGGAGACGTGCCGAAGCAGGCGCCAGGCCTGCTTCTCCCATGAGATGCAGCATCGGAAAGGCCACTCGCTCCGCGCGCAGACCACATTCTACCCCGGCGACGCAGACCAAGGCGCTAAACCCATATTTCTCGTCGCTCATGTTCGGCTGATCAAATCTAACGCACCGAATGTGCCTGCCGCTGCAGCAGAGTCCACCACCGCAGGTAACAATGAAGCAGATAATAATAATAATAATACTACTCCTACTCCCACTACAACAACCTCGCTAGCACTCGTACCAGTCAGCCAGCCGATACAAGACTCCTCGTCGTCCTCAACCGCGGTTCCCGATACCGGCAACGCAGCAGCATCAAGTCTACAATCGCTCCTCCCGCTCGACGAAGCTACCATATTCGCCGAGCTGAAGCCCACCCGGGGATCCAGCTGGCAAGCCGAGCTGCGCGGCCTGGAGAAGAAGAACAAAGCCCTGGCGGACGAGCTGCACTTCCTGCTCAACCAGCGACGCAAACGGAAGCGCAAGAAGGCCTCGCTGCTCGTGGAGAAGAGCTGCGTCATGTGCAGCACGCGCAATACGCCCGAATGGCGCCGTGGGCCGTCCGGGAACCGCGATCTGTGTAACTCGTGTGGATTGCGTTGGGCGAAGCAGGTCCGTGGGCAAGGGGGTTGAAGTCTAGAAAGTCTGGAAAATGTCGGATATCCCAAATATTAGCGTAAATAGTTGATCGCTTACAAAGTAGCGATTCAATAACTACAGATATAGTGCAGACTGCAGTATATAAACAATTCATATCAGAAAATGTATAGGTATAGTACAATTACAAGGTAGACTTCTTCAACCACCTCTCCAACCACCTTCTCTCCTCCCTTTCAGCAAGGGCACCCTCCGCTTCCGCCGCGACACCTACGCCGCCGCGTTCTTCGACAGCGATACGTACCTCCTGGGCGGTCATGCCTTCTACCCCACCAGCCTGGCGGATAAGCCGATCGTCGAGAGCGAGGTACTGAGCGTAGCGGCGCAAGCGATGACGGACAAACAGCTGCGAAGGGGAGAAGGAAGAAGAACGATGCGAGCCGACAAGGCCGAAGACGGAGGCCGCGCAGAGGACCTCCGGCCCCGACGCGGCGGCGATCCAAGCTTCATCGACGAACCGGCGGGCAAGGAGATCCAGCTCCTGCTCCGATCCTGGACCGGGGGGTGTCACCGAGCCGGCAGTGCGGGCCTGATGGTCTGCGAGGGCGGCACGTTTGCGCTCCCCTCGCTGGCGGGTGGTTTTGGCTACCTGGCGGGGAATCCGGCAGGTGAATGGGGTGATGGCGTCGCCGAGGGCGAGGACGATCAGCGGGGTGAACTCGCCGCACACGATGAGGACCAGCGTGAAGGGGATCATGCGGCGCATGTCGTGCGCCGCGCGACGGACGAGTTGGAAGTCTGCCCGGCTAATCTTTACGGACTCTGGCGAGGAGTGAGGAGACGTCGGAGGGAAGACGGGGAGTCCTAGGCTGCGGCGCTGGGGGAGCGACGCCCGGTAGTTCTGGTACACGTTCTTCAACCCGGTCTTGTAGAAGGTATAGTATGCTCGACCGAGAGCGACGTAACGCTTCAGCTTATCTGCCGGGGGAGCTGACGAAGCCACTGGTTCTGGCAGGGCTAGCTCGGCCGGTAATGTGCTTGACGGGGGATTGACATTGCTGACGGAGAAAGACGACGACGACGATGATGATGACGGCGATGAGAGTTGGGATTTTGATCGAAGGGATGTGGATGGTGGCCGTGTCTGCTGCTGTCTGTAGCACGTAGCAGACAGGTGCCTGCGAAAGTCAGACTTTGGTATGAAGCCCTCGAGGGCTACCGCGAGTCGAGTCGGCGAAGAAGCGAAGGCGTTGGTATATGAACGAGCGAAGACGGCGCAGCGGCCGTGAAGAGCAGAAGACATTTTATCTAGCGCATTAACATTAAACCTAGAGATTAGAAAAGAATTAGAAAACAACTGGGAACGGAGCACCAGAAACCAGGGGAAGAGCGTGAAGTGAAATTAAGAATTGCATCCTCAGGCAGAACTATGCCTCAGGCTTAGTAAGGCACCAAGGCACCAAGGCACCCATTGAGTCATAGAATTATTCAAATCAGGACATCTTCTCGACAAGAATCTCGAGTCCCTACAAGATGTGTTATTATCCCTTCATCTACATTTGTCTCAATGTCTATCGACTTCTCATTCCCCACTGCCCTTGTGCTCATTGACAACCAAGCGGCCTTCTCCCATCCAACGCACTGGGGCACGCAGCGCTCCAACCCGCAGTATGAAGCCAACCTGCAAGCCCTGCTGGAGGCCTTCCGCAAAGCCATAAAAACAACGCCAGCAACATCCTCCGCACGGCTTGAGGTTATTCACGTTTTCCACTCGTCTCTATCCGAGACCAGCCCGCTGCACCCAGCACATCCAGAGCAAGGGATCCGTCCACTGGACTTTGCGGTACCAGCGCCAGACGGCTCCGAGGCCGTCTTCTGGAAGCACGTCAACTCCTCCTTCATTGGGACGGGGCTCGAGGCGCACCTCCGCGAGCGGGGGATCCGCCAGGTCGTCTTCGCGGGGCTGACCACCGACCATTGCGTGTCGACGACGGTGCGCATGGCGGCCAATCTGGGCGTTGTGGACCGGTTCACGGAACCGGTGCAGGTGCGCCCAGATGGGACGCATAACAGCCGGGAAGTAGTCGTTGACCAGGGCCGGGTGGTTCTCGTGGCAGACGCGACGGCCACATGGGCCAAAGACGGGATCGACGCCGAGACGATACATGCGGTCTCCGTGGCGAGCTTGCGGGGGGAGTTTGCAGATGTGTTGGGTACCGAGGAGATTGTCAAGGCATTGAACTATTAGCAGCTAGACAGGTCTTCAATCTTTCCCAAGTCTGCTTGAGTAGTACCTAGTTTATGCAAGCATACTATCCTAAAGAAGGTCCACCGAAACAGCGACAATGCTCTCGGAAAGAAAGCCCGTGACGAAAAGCCATGCCTGACGACCATCCACTGCTCCTGCTCTGGGAACAAGCACCGCCGTAGCTGCCGAGCGAATGGTGGACCCATCGTCTTCGAAGATCAGATGCTTGTCCCAGCCTGCATCTCCTCGCCGCAGATACCACACCATCACGGGCTCCGTGGCGGAAGGGTCCCTGCTTGAGCGTGCGAGATCGACCGACCGACTCAGGCCTGCTAGGATGTATCCGCTTGCATTTGTCCCGTATGGATCGCGATAGTACGTCGGGTTATCGATGCTCGAGTCCATGCGTATGCTTTCGACAAGGCGGATCCGTACGCCTGTCGTACTGGTTTCTGGTTTCTCAAGAACTGCCCGGTAAAAGACACCCCCGCCTGAATCAGAGACCAATACTTCCTCATCGCCCGCTCCATGGCCCAGCCCGTTGTTGTTGTGTAAACCCCTCAAAGCTTCCGTGGCGCGGATCCCACCCGTAGCGTCGAGAGAATGCATCTCCTCGATCTGGACGTGGATGATGTTCGTCCACCGACAGGCCGTCACCACGTCCTCAACTGTTCGCATCGCTCCGTCACGATAGAAATGATCGTTCGTCACCAGGAAGGACGAAGGGGTCCACGCATAGATATCGTTGGGTGTCGTGATGGACTCGTGCCGCATCGAGCGCACATGTCGCACCCTCGTCGTCCCGAGAACATGATGGAACAGCTCGATCTGCGAGCTCGCCTTGGGAATCCCCTCCTCCGTCTCTGCGTTCGCCTGATGGTTGACCGCAAAGATATACACCGCCTCTTCCCTGTCTGGGTCGGCAATCACATCTATCCCATGAGTCGAGAACGGGCCGGAGAAGTTCTCAAACTCCAGCCGGGTAGATTCTTTAGACTATCACGAACCAGTAAGAAGAAAATAAAAAAAAAAGGGGGGTAAAGAAAATACTCGCCTCCGGCTCGATGACGTGAATCGACCCCCGCGCAGTGAGCGGTTCATCAAAGATCGCCAGCGGGGGAAACCACTTGAACCGCGTCGTCTTGATATCCTCGCACGCCGTGAACAGCAGATTCGCAGGCTCGTAGAAGTGCAGGTCTTCGCAGTGCACTGTGTCTGCGATTCTCACGAGGTTGGAGACTGCTGCGCGGCGTGGATGCCTGAATACCCCGGCAACGGTCAATCGATGATGTATGGGGATGCAGGCTGTTGCGAGCACAAGGGCAACTATAGCCAGGCTTGTTACGCTTTTCATTGTGAGAAGCTTCAGCATGGATAGATGAGACAAGTTGAGAAAGTTCTGAGTAAAGTGGTGCGAGGCAGATCAAGTCTACATTGGTACAGTTGTATCACATGCCATGGTAGAGAATGCCGAACCAAGGTAAATAACCAACTACCTAGGTAGAGAGAACGATAGAGGAAGTTTTATATTACCTCCTCGACATGGATAGATAATACGAACAAATTGATTGATTAAGAGTCCCCAAAATAGACATGAGCATAAAGAGACAGGAACAGATAATAAGAACCAGAGAGAAACATTGCTTGGGAAATAGATTTCTGGTGTTAAGCACAAGATGCGTAAAAGAAAAAGAAAAAATGATAATACCCTACTGTCGTTGAACCTGCATCGACAAGAGAGCTCGACCGACACTGGGACGATGGAAACCGCTTGTTGTTACCGACTCTCTCAGTCCCTGCTTGTCGACACACTTTTTCTCGTCCCCCAATCTTTGCTTTATTTTTTTTATTTTTTTTTTTTTCACAATGGTCTTGATCGCCGTGCCAGGGATGACAGGGTTACTTATTGCGCCTGCCGAGCATCCAGGAATTCATGGTCACTGGCATCGAGGATGTCGTACTCTTCGTCCGTCAAGAAGCCAGCATCGGTATCATCGTCTTCAAGTGTCAGGCTTTCGACGTCTTCGAGGACATCCCGCTCCGAGGCGTTGGACAGAGACGGGGCAGGGGGGGCGGCAGTCATGGCTTCGTGCGTACTGGTGACAGGGGACTCTTTATCCAACGTGGGGAAGATCATCGTGCTTCCACTCTGCTCGGAAGACTCATCGGCATTGGAGGAGGCTTCCTCAGGCTTAGCCTCGGGCGCCGTGGTATCCTCCTCCTCTTCCTCCCGCACCTGAACGTCGCACCACAATCGGTGACCGAACGGAGTGCCATTGGGGAGCTTCATACGCCAATAGGAAATGGCCGCACCTTGGCGACTGGGGGTCCGGAGGGTCACGGTGAAGTCTGCAGACATACCGGGAGCGATAGCACCGGGCAGCTTGTTGCTTTGCATCGCCGCGTTGATAGAATCAACACTCGATGGGTGGTTGGTGTCGACATTGAACATTGAGTCTCCACCAACAAAGCGGACATCGCTGCCAGCAGGCCACGAAAGAGGGCCCGGGTTGTACAGGGTCCACGTTTGTTCGAAGACATGGTCCGGTGGCATCTTGGTGCCATCCTCGACAGTGTCACGGATATAGAAGGCCTGGTAATCAGTGTCCCGGGGGGGAAGAGACACAGCAGACTTCGTCTCTTCAACTGCAGGAGTAGGTTCCACAGCCAACTCCAGCTGCTCTTCAGGTTGGGGGGTCTCTTCTTCTTCTTCTTCTTCCTCTTTTACTTCCTCCTCCACCTGCTTCTCAACAATCGTGGCCGAGTGGCCGACAAGCTCAATCGGGGCACTAGCCTGGGTGGACGCGGACTTCTGGACACGGTCTCCCAGATTCATGGCGGCCCCATTGCGAGGGTTGACATCGAGGGTGTCGACGGTTACGTTTCGCACGGGAGTCTTGAACTTGATCAGGGGATGTGTGCGGTTGTGAGTGTTGGTGGGCAGCGCCTCGCAGCTGGCGCAGAAATCGGTGTCGTTGCACACGGCGCACTTATAACGCACACCGGTGATATAGCCGGCGGAGGGCTTGCTCTTGCAGAGAGGACCATCACAGAAAACACCGTAGTGAACTTCATGGTGATGGGCCGGTTCCGCGATAGCATCATAGATCGGCACAAACCGGTGAAGTGGGTGACTCTCGGAAGCAGTCAACACGCACTCTGCGCAATAGTCCCAGTCCGGGCACGCCAGACATTTGTGGCGGACACCAATGATACGCTAGGTAGGAGATTTTAGCCTGAGTTCAATTGTCCCATAGTGAAAAATAGTAAAAAAAAAAGCTCACCTTGTCACAGCCATCACAGATGGCTGCATGCTGGTGGTGGCGTCCCGGGGCACAGCGAGACTTGACCAGACTCTTGAGACAGAATTTACGGTCACGAAGAAGCGTGAAGGTATGGGCGGGATGGTGGCCATGTGCATCCCTGAGCAAGCAGGTCATGCATAGATCATAGTCTTCACAGTCACTGCAAGTGACCATCTTGGCCTCCTCAAACTCTGTGTGGAAATAAGTCAGATTAAAAAAAAAACATCATCATCATCATCATCATCATCAACCTTGGTGCGGATCTTAATATAAGGATGCTTACCTTTGAGACACGTGTTGCAGATACGAGCCTCCGCATTCGCAGTGGAGGCGGACGTATCGGATGGAGTCTCCGGTGTCTTCTCTGGAGCCTCCTCGGGGAGGGGAGGATCGGTGGGCTTGACCGCCTCTTCGTTGGCAGAGACCTTACGAGGGGGAACAGTCTCGGTGACACTGTTGGTGATCGTGCCGTCTTTGACAAATCGCTTGATCAACCAATGATCGGGACCCTGGCAATATATGCCTGCCTCAACGCACTGCAGGCACAGGTCGTAGTCGCCGTCCTCGCACTTGCTGCAGTGATAGTGTTCGTTAGGAATGGACCGACCGCAGTTGTTGCACTCGATGCAGAATACTCCGGCAGACGAAGAATGAGAGGGCACCTGACAGCCGAGGTCATTCTGGCTGTAGACAAAGTCTCTGTAGCGAGACGGGGTAGACGCCGAGTCCTCGACGGTCCACTGGGCGGTCTCGCCGGTCAAGCTGGCAGCACCGACGTCCATGACCACCTCGGGGACCATGCCGGCAGAAGGTGTGGAAGCCTCCTCGGTTTCCACTGTGGGGAGCGGAGCGCTCAAAACGGTATCGAGATAGCTCGGGCGGGGGGAGTCGGTCTGCTCACCCGCACTCTCTAGCACCGGAGACGGGGCTGCTGCCTCGGTGGGTTCTGAGGCAACGACGTCGACAACCTTAATTCGAAGCTTCAATTTGGCCTTGGCCGCCCGGTAAAGTTGTTTGTAAACCGCGAGGTTCTCGCTGTCCAGCTGGATGTAGGAAGCGGCGCTGTCGGAATAGCGTTCAAGGATGACGTTTTCATCCGCCGGAATGCCGAGAAGCTGGCGGAGCTATTCCCACCGTCAGATTAGCTGTTCAATGCGAGACAATGAATCGAATTAAATGACAGTCAACAAATAACATGCAACATCGGCCAATTTAAACCGTAGGGGAACACATGTCATGGTACACAAGGGTTGCACCTAAAAGGAGAGAGCCCCCGGTCGGACCTAGAGTGGAGACATACCTTCTCGGGGAAGACACGAGCCCCCAGATCCCTCAGAGGGAGCTTGAAGCGTCGAGTGCTGTCATTGTAGAGCACCTTGATGGTGATTATAGTATCTGGCCCAACGGGAGTTGTCTTGGGGCTGTAGGACGCCATGGCTGTTGATGGGGGGGGCGAAGAGAGCTGGGGAACAGGGGCGAGGCAACCGCGTAGAGAGAGAGAGGGAGTAAGTAGTAAGACGGCTGAGAGAGATAAGGGAAGATGGGAATGAGCACACCGCCGAACCACAACCGGAGTCGATAACCGACACCAAGAGAAAAGGATCAGCAAGCAGTCGTAGTGATGGGTAGATGGATAGATGGAGATGACGGAAGGGTGGGAAAAGAAAGGGAGGATGGAAAGAGAAGGAGGAGGAGGAGGAGGAGGGGAGGAGGATGAGGTCGCAGGCCCGTGGGACGAGGCAGGGCGATTGACTGCCTGCTGAGAGCCTGTGAGGTCAACCATGGTCATCTGCATCCGGCAAGGGCGGTGAGGCGGAGGGTGGGTGCTGATTGGCTGCCTTGCCTTGAACGGAAGCTGCCTGGTCCTCAAGTTGCCATTCCGGGTTAGCGGTCCCGTGACCATCGTATCCCCGTATACTGCAGTATTACGAGTACAGTGCAGTAGGTAGAAAGTACTTAGGAAGTTACTACATAAGAGGTACCTAGGTAGGTATAGCTATAGCTACTAATAGGTACTCGGTAATTACCTCGACCAATTTCATTACATAGCATGAGTGCTCATGAAATGGAATCATTCAACTACTTTTAGTTTACCTCGCATGCACACCTCACAAACCACGCTGCTAGTCGAAAGAAGGGCGAGGAACAGCCAAACGAAAATCATCAACCAGGAATAAACCACGACAAAGTTGGGAGACAGGGGGAAAAGATGGGGGGAGGGAGAAGGGATGAAGTTTGCACCGCGAAGGCCTCTTCAAGGTCCGTAGAGATCGACGAGTATCATCATCATCATCATCAGGAGTCAGAACAAGCATGGCTGAACATCAATCAGAATGAGGGTAGATCCCAGTCGAATACGCGGCACCTGCAGGAATTGCAGGATGACAATAGATGAAGAGGATGACGACCGCTAAAAGGCATCGAGAAAAAAGAAAGAAAGAAGCAAAGAAAAGTTGAGAAAAAAAAAGTAAAAGGAAAGGAAAAGAATCAGAAAGGGAAGGAGGGAGAAGCGAAAGGAAAAAAAAAGAAGTAAAGAAAAAAGAAAAAAGAAAAGGGGCCTGATCTAATAGCAGACAAGACGAAAAGCACAAAGAAGACAAATAGAAAAGGCAAGGCTTCAAATCAAAGTGGATAGCATGAGTATCGGATGAAGGTAAAAGAGAAAAAACTGCCATAGATGGCGAAATCGTAAATCTCGGCAAGCGTAATGCACAAACACAGGGAGATTCGAAAAGATGAAGAGCAGAACAGGGAATGGAATGGATGAAAGAAAAGCGAAAACCAATAAATAGGGGTAGATGATCATCTACTGAGCCGAGTAAAAGACACCCTGCGGTTGAGGATAATAGTAGGTAGTCCCAGGAGGTGTCATCATGCCACCCATACCGACAACTCCGCCGGGTCCCGAGGCAGACATGGTGAAGGACGGGTTGCCGTACATCTGAGAAGCATCATAATAATAGACAGTGCCGCCAGCCTCGTGTGCCACCGTGCCGGCCTGCGAAGCCTGCTCGGCGGGCGGTGGACCAGGCACCACATACGGCACCTGCTGGCCCGGAGGTGCAAATGGGGGGGGGACAGAGGCTCCCGGACCGGCAGCCGTATGGGTATAGGGCGAGTATTCAGTGCCGGGCAGGGGGTAATACATCGAACCAGAAGGGAAGGAAGGCGGATAGAATCCCTGAGGCTGCTGGAAACCGTAGGGTTGAAACGGCTGGGCGTGGACAGCTCGGTCGGGAATATGCGACAGAGGCGTCACGGAAACCTGGCTAGAAGGAGGCCCCTGCAGCGAAGCAGGTGCGTCATGACCATAGACTGGGCCGTTGACAGACATCGGGACTTGTTGGTGGAACGGCTGTTCCTGTTGAGGCTGCGGGGGGTTGAACCCCAGATTTGCCGGAGTCTCGATGTCAGCAACAGACACGGCCTTCTGGGGGCGAGGTTGGTGCATGGGAATCATCGCGGGGCGGCTTTCCCGATAGGGTGGGTATTGTGGTTGGGGTTGAGCGAATGGGACAGGGGCGGCAGCAGGAAGTGGAGGCGGGATTCCTGCCACAACAGGCGCATTGACCGGGCCTGGGGGTACAATGCCTCCAAGGGGTCTGGGGGGTGGAAGACGGACGACTGGTTTGCCATTCTCCGTCGTGACCACGGTTTGCCTGGACATGACCGAGCCCGCCGGCGAAGGGAATCCCTCCTGAGGCGTGGGCATGCCCAGCGACGATCTCCGACTCATGGTGACGCTGGCTGAGTAGGCACTGTTCGCGTAGAAACTCGAGCGCCGTCCGCTATAGAAGCCACCACGTCCCCGGCCACGGAATCCCTGCTGGTTGGGACGCAATGCCCGAGGGATGAAGATGAACGAACGTTCGGTTGAAGGATAGATATACCTGGGCTGTTGGCCAGGCAAGGAAATCCGAACCGGTTTGTCTCGCCGTAAAGGTGGCCGATGCTGGGGCAGACGGGTGTATTGTCTTTTAGGAACGGCAGGGAAGGGAATAGGGTTGGCCATGCCTGGCAGGGAAACCACAACAGGCACATTTCCAATCAACACCGTTGTGGAAAATGAGCGGTTGGGAGGTGAAGAACGAGGAGCGGTCGGGACGGGCTTGGAGAGACCGGAGAGGGAGCCGGTAGAAGACACGACGGGAGACTTGGAAGGAAATCGGTCGTCCCCAGCAACGGTGTCATGAAGGTCATGAGTCCACTGTCCTTCACTAGCATCTGATTTGGGTGGATTCCTGTCCCTAGTGTTAGCAATCCCGCCAGTTTCTCCCCAAAGAGGCCTTCCTGGAAAATGAGGTGACATACTTTCGTACGTTCCCGTCAACGATGAGTCCGTATGGTCTTGTCTTTGACTTGTTGAACGGTCGGTGGCCGTTGGAGCCAGGGTCCGTTGAACGTTTGTCGTGTAGAAAGAAGCTTCCTCGCGTTGGCACAAAGGCTGGATTTTCATCCCGCTCCTTGACGTATTTCTCATTTTCGCGGCGCTTCTTTTCCGCAAATGTCTCACGCTTGGGTTCTGCAGAAGCAGTCTGTCGGTCAGACCCTTCCAGCTCGTCATAATGCACCTCGGCCGTATCACTCGTGTGTTCAGAAATCTTTAACCCATTCATCATCGTCTCGGTATCCGATATGGCTTGTGTGGAAGGCCCCTTCTTTGCGGGGACAGCCTTATTGTCGCCCTGTTGGGCCGTGTCCCGCACTCCTGCATGGGCTGTGCCATTGTTCTTGTAGCCCGCTTGGCCGGAACCAGGAGCAGCTTCATCTTCGCTCCCGTTGCTGACTTCTCCATCCGCATCGTCATCGTCATCGTCTTCGTCCTGGTGGGTTCCGACCGATCCTTCACTCAGTGAGTCATCCTCCAGTTCTCCATTCACCGAGCCCTCATCTTCGCCTTCTTCGTCCCTTCGCTTCCGCCGGCTGGCGCCAATGTTTCGTCGATGGGAGGGAGCCATTTGATCCAAAATCGGAGAGAAGCTGACACAGGAACGCCTAGTTTTGACGCTTCCCGACTTTGGGGGGTTGGGAGGACTGGTGCGAGGCACCGACAATAATCAACCTGCCGCGGGCGTACAAACTGCTTGCAAGGATTGGAGGCGGAAAAACGGCGACCCTCGAGGAAAACAAGCGGATAGCGACACTTTCCCGCTCTGGCCAAAGTCTAAAAATCAAGCAGCCGGGTTCGATGGTAGATGCACCTCAGCGAAGCAGACAGGGGGCGCCGGAGAGACCGTGTGGTGGTGGAACGTCGTGGGGGAGTGGTCTTGATGGGTTCTGAGCATGAGCCATGACATCTCTCACGATGTCAAACGGCCCAATCGGGCTTAGCGCCACCTCGCCCTCGAAGGCACCCAAAACACCGGATTCTGGCTGGGCTCAGGTCTATTATTATCCCTCACGCTTGATTCAACAGGATATTATTATCGCACGGTGATATCTACCGGCCTTTTTACAGGGTGGCAGGTGCTGCAACGGATATTCTCGGACGCTGGAGACGAAAAAATCAATATTATCCCGACAATACCTGGAAACTCAGAAAGGAGCCTCGTGTTTGTAGATTACAGACTACGGTCAATTGCCCAAGGAAGGTATCTCACAGCCCATAATATGCAAGCTTCAGTAACTACTGGTTTATATTTATACAATGGGTAGAGGGAGGAAATAGCATGGAGAAAAAAAAACATCAATCAAATGTGGTCTTCTGTCCCTTGGCCGCGATGATCGCACCGCTGAGTCTTTGCACGGTCTCCTTGGAGTATCGCGAGTTATCCTCGACTGCTGGCTTGGGCTTCCGTTGTCTGACCGGTTGAGAGTCTTGGTGCTCGCCGTTTTCGACCTCGGTGATATCAGCGGTATCGTTCTTCCTTCCCTCTCCTTCCTTTCCAAATCGCTTCTTGTATCGTGTCGTCGCGTCTTCGGCAAACTCCATTCTCATCCGTCGACCGAGAAGTTGATTGACCCAGACCCGCCTTTGTCTCGGTTTCTTCGGTTTCCGCGATTTCTCCTTCTCATCAGAACTAGCGTCGTCCGCTTCATCTTCGTCTTCGTCGTCTTCGTTGACCATCATGAACCCCCTCACAGCCGCCTCGGCGGCGGCGAGATCCTCAAACTCAACCCAGGCGTAGCCCTTGCACTTTCCCGTGTCTTGGAATGTGGCAACGTGCACGTTGGAAACGGTGCCGCATGTTGCAAAGTGTTCTTCGATGAGTTCCTTGGTGGCGTCAAAGCCAAGATTGCCGACAAAGATACGTTTCGACGGAGGGTTGCCGGAGTTCGATGCGGCGGCGGATTTGCCCTCTTCCTGCGACTTCTCCGGTCTTCCCTCGAAGTTCTTTGCATCTTTGATGAGGACCCGGCGGCCGAGAATGAGCTGCTCGCTGAGACCCATGGCCTCCTTCAGCGCTTTGCTGGTCGCAAAGTCGACATAAGCGAATCCTCTGTTCTGAGTGACATTATTCCTCGCAGCGCCCTTGGGGAGATGGATTCGAGTTATGGTAGCGTCGGAGAACGAGCAATTGCTCGTGAAGAATTTGCGTATATCATCTTTGTTCGTAGTGAACGGGAGGTTTCCAATCCAGATGCCGTAGTCTGATCGTGTTTCCTTTGCAGGCTTCGCTTCAGTTGCAGCAACCTCTGTCTTCTCTTCAGAGGAAGCATCGGCAGGTGTTTCTGCTCCCTTCTTTTTGGCCTTGCGCAGCGCTTTCTTTGACGGAGGCTCGGGCGCAGATACGTCGATTTCAATCTCGGGGCCATCCTGCAGCTTTCGCTTTTTTTGGGCGCTTTCAGTAGCACTTGCCATCTTCGCTGTATGGATTCGATTCAAAAAAAAAATAATTGATATGTCGATAGTACTTCATATGATTCCAGCGACAGCCCACAGTGCAGAAGTTCTTCCACATGAGGGAAACTTTTTACGGCCGGCTGTATCTACCGCAGACGCAGTCCGCCCCCGGCTTGGCAGCACAGGGCAAGGTCGACAATGCTTGACAGCAAGCTTCTCCAATCCTTTCTCAGCTACAAAGAATTCAGCCTTTCACTGGTGGTTTGGCCGAGAAGTGTCGAATATTGCAAAGGCTATCCATTCTAAGTTCGGCATTATGAACCCGGAGGCAGACGAGGTGCAATCCGTTGCTGGGAGCTTACCGGATATGCGACCAGCAGCTGCCCCTACTAAACAGTCATACAAGTCATTCAAGTAGGCGACACTGCCAGACAAAAAGATCGCAGGACTGACAGAGATTCTTTAGGAAGAAGTTTGCGAAAATGAAGATCAAGTTTGAACTTGAAATGGGAGAGAATAGCACCCTGATTCGCGAAGAATCTCGGATCCAGGAGATCTCCAAAAGGATCCAGGAGCAAAACGAGTATGTGGAAAATGTTGGAAAGACCAAAAAAAAAAAATGAAAAATGAACAATGCTTACTGATTTGTCTCTTCTGCTGCTACAGTCAGCTATTGGAAGTACTTCTCGAGTTCAATGAAAGCCTCCAGATAGCGCCCAGCTTGCGATACGATCTCAGTGCTTCTGCGGACTCAAACCACCTGCCGTCTCCCAAAGAACAGTTTCCACTGTCAAACGACATGCGCTTGGATACCCTACGACTTTCGAAGGAGTTTGCGCCGGCAATGCAGTACCACACCCTGTCAAAGATCCCTCACACGAGTCTACAGACAGAGGCCAATCGCACCGACGACGAGCTGGAGCACAATCTCGGCTACCTCACTCCTGAACATGAGACCGAATATTGTCTGAATATCGACGCAGGGCTAGGGGATGAGTTGGCGGTTCGGCAACTTGCCCGGGTCTCTGATAAGCCCACTCCTGCTGAGCGGGAACGAGAGATTGCTTTGCGAAACCCTGTTTCGGTGCACAACTGGCTGCGAAGGAACCAAAGTCATCTGTCTTTTAACGAGAATGAAGTCGCATCAGAGAAGTCCGGCCCTCGCCCTTCGAACCTCCGCTCCTCGAAGCGCGCTTCGACGCAAGCTCGCAAAGAGGAGGACGTCTATGACGAAGACGGCATTCTTCTCGAAGTCGGGCCTACACCCAAAGGTAAACGCAAGCGTGATGATGATACGGGGTATAGACCAAAGGGAGGTAGCAGTCGGAGCCGAAAGAAGAAGGACGACGCAGGCTCTACTGCCAAACGTCCTTCCAAAAAATCCACAGGCGCGGGGGCATGAGAATTTCACTGTTTATTACTTTATTTGAAAATGCTTAATTCACTTTAAATCTATTACTAGTTTATTCTCTTCACTGTTTTTTGACCGCTAAGGACTCTCTGAACTTGAAAGATCTTCCACATCCTCCGGGTTTGATTACTGGTTAGTGGCGGAATCAATATTTCAACAAAAGCCAACCTATGTGATACTACGACTCGGAGACATCGAATAAGTAAAGAAATAAGACTCGACCACGTTTCAGATCACTGTAATATGTACTATGAGTACCTAGGTACCTACTAACTATGTGGTTGAACAGCAATGACCGGGATAGGATTAGCGCAAGCAGCCTGTTTGTTCTGTTTGCTTTCCAAGCATCGAAATCCGCCGCTTTCTGTGAACAAGAAGTTTGACTTGGTCTGGATTCTGAGACTGCGAAAAAAAAAAAAAAAAGGAACAAGAGCAGACCTGGTTTACGACTTACCTGGTCTTTGTCCAAGAGGATATGGCGATTACTATTCTTCCTCCCGTTGTGGAGGATGTCGATGCGTCTCGTGGCTATTCTGACGCCGATTCCATGTCGATTGATTCTGACGGCGGCGTCGAGCTTACATCACAACCGAACAAGAAGCCTCGTCTGTTTGGCGACGGAAAAATTGGAGCGGGAATCGTCACTCCAGGAGAATTGGTGACTGATGATCCGCAATGGATGAGGTTCGTATTCTTTCTTCTAGAGCGGTTTGCCCAGTCTCGCTCACCCTAACCCACCTTTTTTTTTTTAAAAAAAAAACAGAGGCCATGGAACTTTCACGAACCCACTCTCGACGTCTATCATTGCTACGGTTGCTGGTACTGTCCACAAGACCAACAAGCTGCTTTCAGTGCATCCCATCCGAGCCCGCTACACCCCCGAGATCGGCGATCTTGTAGTCGGCCGCATCGTCGAGGTCCAGTCCCGACGGTGGAAAGTGGATGTGGCGGCTCCGCTGCTGGCCCAACTTCCCTTGTCAGCGATCAACCTGCCTGGAGGAATCCTGCGGCGCAGAACCAGTGCAGACGAGCTCCAGATCCGCACATTCTTCAGCGAAGGCGATTTGGTCGTCGCCGAGGTGCAGAGCGTACACTCTGACGGGGCAGCGTCGTTACATACTCGGTCGCTGAAATACGGAAAACTACGGAACGGCGTGTTTCTCGCCGTGGCCGGCACAGGGGGCAGCGGCGCCTCCAGCTCGACTGTCAAGGGGGGCGCAGGTTCGGCATCTTCGGCCGGTGCGACGGGTGTCGTCCGATCGCGCAGACAGGTGTTCACCCTCCCGACAGCCAACGGCGGCGGTGATGTAGATATCATTCTGGGAGTGAACGGGTACATTTGGATCCATAAGCACGCAGACGGCTCCGCCGCTGCCTCGTCGACCACGGAGAGTGTCTCGATCACCCGCATGGAGGAGATGGTTTCCAGTTCGATCTACTCGAGTCAGAATGACGAGATTGGCCCCCAGACTCGTCGAGAAATCGCACGGCTGGCGCAGTGTATCCGGGTCCTCGTTCAGGGCGGGGTTCCCGTGGACGAGGAAACGGTCACAACAGCCTACGAAGCAAGTCTACAAATAGACCTGGAGATGACGGACGAGGATGAGGACGTGGATGAACGGAGGAGAGAAGGCCGGGAATACCTCGAAGGAACCCAGGCGAAGAAAATCCTCGATTTGGTTCTGCAGCGGAGGTGATGATATTCTAAAAGAAATGAATGGAAGATACCCTTTTCTCTCTCCTCCTTACCCTAGGTACCTATCAGTAGGCTCCAGTCATACCATGAAATATGGTATGATCATACTATATTTGATGCCTTATCAGGCACCAATATATGGTCACGTGTAGATAAGGCAGCAACGGCTCTGGTCCAATGGATTTGTCAGGCGCCAGCTTCACCGCCCCCACTGGAGCGTCCGAATGATGTATTTTGGACGAACAAAGTTCAGGCTTCCATTTCCCCCAGTCCGGTCGAGTCTCTCTCTCTCTCTCTCTCTCCTTCAGGATATCTTTCCCATGTATCTTCCCTTATCGACTGATTATGTTCTTGATCTCAATAAGAAGGATATTTCCAAAACCTCCATACCCATAGGATAGCCAACTGCGTCTGAGTTGTCTGCCAACTTATACTCCAACTATCAATCAAAGATCTTATCTGCTAGTTACTACAGAGTACCTAGAACCTGCTACCTAGTGCCGATTATACCCCACCTCTGAATCGCCTTTACTAAAAATTTTCTCCTTTGCTGAGGGAAGTCGACAAGAACCGTCTTTATAACATCTCCGCCTGGGTTCTTGATACAGGCTGTTCATGATGCCGGACTTGCGTCGACAAGTCCTCGAGAGCGGCAAAACCGTTTCTCGCAAAGCGGCCTCCCGCGAAGCCTCCCGTGCGACCTCTCGTGCGAGCTCCGTTCAGAACTCAAGACAATCCTCTCGCAACGCCAGCAGACATGCATCGGATGATGAGGACGCCGCCGACTTGAGTGATGATACTGCCTGGAGGTGAGTGGAATTCTGTATTGCTGCTTGATTTTTTTGGTCCTTTTTTTTTCCATTGGTGAGGTTTTGGCGATTACGTCACCGCTTGAAAATGGAAAAGAAAAACTTGGAAAAACAATAATATGAGAGAAATAATGATGCTAATCATTTGAGATATAGTATTGCCTCGCTTGATGATCAAGATCTTGCCGATAACCCTGAGCAAGATAATAGCGACTGGCCCGAAGAGCTGGGTGACCGAATTCAAGAGATTCTGGATCGCAAGCGAAGCAGCATCCAGGGCCGAGAAGAAGCCTTTGCGGCCTTCGTCCGGCTGGCCAAGTTCCACTATGTGGAGGAGGAGATCCGAACGTACGTTGGAGAGCTGGTTGGAGCTTTCTGTAAAAGCATCAAGTTTGAGTCGAGTGTGCGCGAAACCACCCTGGCGTTGCGGGCACTGGAACTCCTTACAATCACCGCGGCTGACAGCACTATCTACGAGAATGTCGAGCCGGTGGTAACGCGAGCGATTCGCGATTCGACATCTACCGTTGTGAAGACTGCAGCCATCCATTGCCTGAGCGTGTGCACGCTCCTCGGTGGCGCTGGCGAAGACAGCATCGCCGAGCAGATGACCTTCTTCCTGGACATTATCGCATCGGACGGCCAATCCATCGACGCGCCCGATAATGCAGAATGTGTGACCGCTGCCCTCCAGGAATGGGGACTCATGGCGACCGAGATTGAGGACATGGAGGAGGAAAGCGAAGAAGCGATCCAGATCTTCATTGACCAGCTTGACAGTAACGACTCTGCTGTGCAGATTGCGGCGGGTGAGAATATCGCTTTACTGTACGAAAAGAGCTATACGCCGCGGGAAGACGACGATGACGACGAGGACGAAGAAGAAGATGGAGATGGAGATGGAGCGGACAGTGAAGAAGAGGAGCCGTCGTTCGTTTCGATGAGCGGTGGCGGCAGTGTCCAACGCTCCAACAAGCTTATCAAGCGATACAATCCGTATCACAACACGCCGGAACTGCAACGGCAGCTGCAGACGCTGTCCACGATCCACAACAAACGCATCAGCAAGCGGGACAAGAAAACCTTGCACACAAATTTCACGTCCATCCTCACGACGGTGGAGAACCCGCGGCGCGGCCCGATGTATAACACGGCGCTCAACCACGACACGCACCGGCACTACGGCAGCAAGCTCAAGGTGAAGATCGGGCGGGACGGGGTGATGAACATCGACCGGTGGTGGAAATGGATCCATCTCAACTCGCTCCGTCGCATCCTGCAGGGCGGGTTTGCCGAGCATTACTACCAGGGTAACCGGGCCGTTCTCGACAGTCTCCCCGTCATGGTCCGCATGACGCCCCAATCCCACCGCTCGGCTGCTCGCAAGTCGACCAAGTCGAAACTCAATGCGCGCCGGTGGGCAGTGCACGACCATTCTGATGATGAAATTTGAACATGAACACACTTGAAACTCGGTAGTTTTGGAAGGCATTACAGAAATTATATTATGTTATGGACAATACAAATGGACACTACGAATCATGAGACGGTATAATAAATATATTTGGTTTGAATTATATGACGATCGATCACTATTCCTATCTTGGGTTGGGTTGGGGGAGGGGAAAGAATTAAATTAACAGACGGGCAGAGCAGATGCCTTGAGACTCTGCGATCGACTTTTCCTGGTGGTTTGAAATGAATGTCTTTCGGGATTGACCCCTGTACAAATTCAAACTTTGGGGAAAAAGGATAATACTAGTACAATCCAACGGATGGAAGTTGGCATCTGTTCATGACGACACAAGCTCCATCGTTTTCTTCAGCCCCGAGGGTTTCAGGATAGGAGATGGATTTATGCGGACAGAGCCCACACGAAGGCTCCCGTCAGGGCAACCAGGACGGCATTCTGCTTGAGGCCAGAAGCGCCGCTGGTGGAGGTAGAGGTGGAAGAAGCGGAGGCGCCGGACTGTTCAACAAGCATACAATGAGCATACATCGATCATACGGTTGAAGGTCATATACGACAGGCGGAAAAAAAAAAAAAAGAAGATCACATACAGCAGTGGCAGTGGAGGCACCGGTAGCGGTGGCAGTGGCAGCAGTGGCAGCAGTGCCGGTGGCAGTGGCAGTGGCGGAGGCAGCGGCGGAGGAGGAAACGGGCGTGTCATCGTCACCGCAGGCCTCGGCAGCAGCCTTGACCTCGGAGCCGTAGTACTGCCAGATACCCTCAGAGACGGCGCAGTCAAGGCAGCCGGTCAGGTAGGTGGTGAAGTTGGAGTTGTCGCAATATCCGGAGTCCTCGGACATGAGGATAACCTCGCCTAAGAATATTAGGAAAGAACATTTGAAGAGAAGACGATGAAAGGGAAAGAGAGAGGGAGAGGGAGAGAGAGACATACCACAGTCCAAATGGCACTCATACAGAGGGCTGCCGGGAGCAATGTCCTCACGCTTGTGGAGAAGAGCCGAGCGGCCGGGGAAACGCACGGCCAGGGCGGAGGAGATGAAGACAGCGATCAGCGCCGCGAGAGAGAAAAGACGGAACATCTTGGCAGGGGAGATTGGTTATTGATTTGAACGATTGTCCAGAGAGGAAAGATTGTCTTGGAAAAAAGAAAAAAGGATCGACGGACGGAAGGGTTTTAAACCTTGTCTTCTTATACAATTGAACAGATGGATGGATCGATGACCTCCTCTCTTTCGGCAGGATACAACAGCCCTTTTTAAGCTATGCGCAGCAGTGACTTCCTGACGGCTAGGATGTTCCGAGTGTGGCCACTGAATACGACGGTTCTCGCTCAATCTTGCCGTGCCGTCTCCACCGGAGCATATAGTCTGTGGCTTTATGACTCCGTTTACCAGTCCGCCGTTCCTGGACCACCAACCCAGCTTGTCCGCCAAGCATCTTCCGTGTTTAATCGCGCATACAAAGAATGCAAGTTTTTAGAAGCTGGATGGCCATGGATGGCCGGAGGTGCCATGGGAGGTCTCCCACGCTAACCGTAGCGTCTGCTTTCTAGTCGCGCTGTGCAGCGCCTACAGGAGCTAGTTACGGCGAAGTCGGAGGGAAAAGGTTGGCCAAAGCTTGGCCCATTTCCAACTTTCATAGCCGACGTCTTAGCTAACTACTACTAAGATCAGAAACGAAGCAAAAAAAAAAGAATGAATGAAAGAATAGGAAGAAAGAAAAGAAGGCAACCCAAGGGAAGAAAGAGCAAAGGAAAGCTCGTCTTTCTCAACTCGAAATCGGCCGACACTTTACCCCTCTCTCTTTCGGCCGCACCTCTACGGGGAATAGCTACCTAAGCAGTGGCAGGGTCTTGGAGAGGCGCCGTGGGCAGGGTCCGTGAGAAATTTGCTTGTTATGGAGCCATTCCAGCCTGGGCAGACTCCACCGCAATTCAGCCACTAAACCCACGCTAGCATGGGCAACAGCCAATGGCTGAGCGGAGCCCCCCACCTATCTAATCTTATCAATCATCTCAATCATCTAAATCATCTAATCTGATCCGAACTTGCACCGCAGGAAATGGAGCTCTTTATGGAGCCCTTAATACGGACTCTTATGAGGGCACACTAACTATGTGGTCTGCCCAGTGGCACTATTACGATACTACCTCACTGGCATCCATCCAGCAGGCTGCGAACCACTCCGACAGGATCATCCCTTGTCCACGCCACCTTTTTCTTCTTTCACGTGGTAGCATCGACCGTCGGATTCCTGCCGGGTTTTCTTTCCCCCCCCCCCCCATCTGGAAGTTGATTTTTGCTTTCTTTTCCGCTCCGGTGAGATCCCGTTGGTTATCAAATCGAACACGCCTAGCGGCCCTGTGCTTGACAGGAAAAGTTTAAAAAGCCGACGTTGTCGCTCTCGTATTCACGAAATCCTCAAGGTCAAACAAGCAGTCCTCTTCAAACTCCTCCCCCCTTCCTCCTTCCCCATCTCCCCCTTTCTCCTCTTCCTTGTCGCGTTTTCTAAGCCTATCATGTATCGCTCTACGCTCTTGGCTCTGGCTAGCCTGTGCCTCAATGTCTTCGCTGCAGACGTAGACACAAGCATGGGCGCTGCCGCCTTCCTGTGGCCCACCGACCGTACCTGGGGTGCTTCTGTGGACACAACGGCTCCTTGTGGTTCCAACGCGGGCGTCACCACTCGTACCACGTTCCCTCTGAGTACGTATACTATATAGTATCTTAGAAAGTGTGTGTATGCTAACAATACTCCTAGCGAACGGTGCCGTGTCGATTGTTATGCAAGATGAGGCCTACGACGTCAGAATCGCCATTGCCTACTCTGACAGTAAGATCTTATCATCATATATATATATACATATATATATATACATATATATATATATATATAGAATACTATATGAGATATGGGTTATACTAATATATATAACTACAGACCCCACCAGCAACTCCGACTTTACGACTCTCATCCCCGGAACTGATATCCCAGAAGTCGAGCCCGGCCATGAATGCTACTCCATCTCCAACCCCCCCTCAACGGTGACGGCAGGCTCGAACGCGACCATCCAGCTGAGATACGTCGCCGCCTTCGAGAGCACCACCAACCACACCTACTACGCGTGCGCCGATATCGTGTACGCCACGTACTCTGCTTCGGACGCTGACCCGTACTGCTTCAACGTCTCCGAGACAACCACGACCACCGCCACGACCACCACAACAGCCACCGCTACCGCTACCGCCAAGGCCAAATCCGGCCTCTCCGGCGGCCAGATCGCAGGTATCGTCGTGGGTAGTGTTGTCGGTGCTGCTCTCGCCGCCGGTCTGCTCTTCATCCTTTGGACCCGCTACATGCGCAAGGTCGCCCGTGATAAGGTCGTCGCCGTCCGCATGAACGACTGGACTGCCGCCAACAAACAGGGACAGGAGGCTCAAGCGGCGGCGACGGCGAATCGCCCGAGTACGAACGAGACGGCCGTCTAGAAACAGGTATACTTATATGTATACACCCTTAAACTACATATGTATATATGTATAATCTAGTTACTCCTAGTTATGAGAAAATAATGAATGATGAGTGTGTTGTTGACTTGAGTCGTTGAATACAATATTTAACATACTAGATAGTAGATAGCTAATACAGTCGAAAGTTAATAGATAGTATACTAGATTAATATACTATGAAGTGAAGATTCTATGTATTGGTTATCTTATATACTATTGAAAAACAGGAACAACACCCGTCCACACCCCCCGGCCCCGTTCCTCCCAGTATCCATCCTTGCCCGTCTTCAGGCGCCAGGCAACCTCATCACAGCCGACGGTGGCGCTGTCCGCGCGACTGAACCAGCGCGGCGTCCAGCTCGTGCCCGCGGCCTCCATGTCGCGCCGGCGCGCGCGCTGCCCTTCCTCCAGGCGCAGCTTGACGGCCTCGGCGCGGTCCAGATCGCCGTCCTCCAGGGCGCGCTGGTCAGGCCGCAGCCGCGAGTCCGTCGGGGGTAGTCGATGCTGCTCGATGGTCGTCACCTCGTTCAGAGTGGCGGCAAACGTCGTCAGGCCGTAGTGCTTGGGGGCGTGTGGCACCAGCGGGCCCGCCGTCCACATGGTGATATTGGTCGGGTTGCCATTCTTGGTCATGGTCAGAGCCGTTGTCCACGTCCCTGTCATGCCCAGCGGCAGCTCCTGGCCCGTCGAGTCAAACGCGCGGGTGGTCACCTCCTCGCTGCGTCCGGAGAACATCCCGCCCGCCTTGAAGGCCGTGACGGTCTTGAGCCCCGTCGTCTCGCTAAACACCACCATCTCCCCCGTCGGCTCCACGTACTTCTCCCCCGCGATGATGTTGCGCAGGAACTGCGTCGCCACCGACCAGCTGAACCGTTCGCCGCTCCCGTGCAGGCTCAGCCGTACTTTCCCCTCCGTCGTGATCTCCGCCGACTTGCCCCAAAATTTCTGCGCCGGCAGCGGCGACTGCGACAGGCTCCATTCCTTGCTGTCCGCCTGGTACGCCAGCTGCACGGGGCGGTGCGACACCTTCTCTGCGACGAAGCGGAACCCGCGGTCCTCGCGTACCAGCTCAAACGTCTCCCCCAGCATCGGGTTGAACGGCTTGCGGATCGCCCGCTCGCGCACCCGGCCCGCAGACAGAGACGACACCGCAAACGCAGTCACATAGAGCAGTCGCTCCAGACCGCTGTGGCTACCACTACCACCACTACCAACAGGGATAGCCGCCGCCTGGTCCAACAGCGTTGAGTACTCGAGCACCTCCGCCGCCCGCTGCAGCAACGACAGTGGCTCGTTGGCCGAGACAGGCATCGTGACCTGGGACAGGTCTTTGCCCACATTTTTGCGCAGAAACCCGATAAGACTCGGCGGCATGACCGTCGGCGCTGTGATGGTCGCCCGGCGGCGAACCGGGTCCAGGGGCAGAGGTGCCAGAGCCTTTGGTTTCACAGGGAACAACGAGGCCGAGCGGGGACGCAGCGGCCCTGTTCCCCCGTTGGCCGTCTCGCCATCCAAACTATCTGCCGATGATGATGCGTCGTCATCAGCAATTTCCTCCTCTACTTCTTCTTCTTCGTCGTCGTCGTCGTCGTCTTCCTCTTCTTTACTTGCTGCAGTTGCTGCCGACGTTGTTCTTGTCGCCGCCGCTGCATCTACCGCTCTATCGCCTCTCTGCCCAGCTTCATCGTCGCTATCGCCGTGAATCGTCAGGAAGGGGCTCTGACCACCGCCATCCGTAGCATCGAAGAACTCCTGGGACAGGTCCGACTCGATACTTCGGCGTGACGACACGGTCAACTGCGGCGGGTGCCGTCGATATTTGCTTTCGGCGATGAGGTTAGAAAATTCGGCCACGACGTGGTCGAGATCGCGCAACACGGCCATGAGATGGCCATGCATCTCGTCCGGCGGTGAATCAGCGGTATGGCTGGCAAGACTGGCGGGCTTGCGGTCTCCGGCGAGCGAGGCGACATCTGCTGCTGCCGCCGTCGAGGTCGCCGTCGGGGTCGCTATCGCTGCTGCCACTGCAGGACTCGGCACGGCTAGCTGCGACGTAACCAACGGTTTGAGGGTGACCGGGTAAGCCGCGGCATTTGACTTGCGACGCCAAAACGACGGGCGGCGCTCGCGTCGTTGGTGCTGCTGGGATTGCGATAAGTGTGACTGGGACTGCGAGTCATCACCATTGGCCTCGATGGGCGTCGGTGGAGGAGGAGGGTGATGGTGGCTATGGTTATGCGGGCTAGGCGAACGGGCGCGGCCGCGTTGGTGGTCATTGAACACGGCCGTTGGCGGGGTGAAGTACTTCGGGTCAGTATTCTGGGCGAGGCGACGGACGGCATCTCTGGAGCCAGAGATGAAACTGACGAGACTCTCGACGCGGGTCCACTCGCGCTCCTCCTCTGGGCTGACGGTGGCCATGCGCTGGGTGGGAATACGAATGAGCGACGGCAGGTCCGTCGGCCTCACAGTGTCAGCCAGGGAGTGAGACGAGGCCTTCTCGAGGGCACGCTTCCACAACTGGAAGTCATTGTCATTGTGGGCACGCAGATGCCAGATCTCGGCACCCGAGTCAATGGAGATCTCGCGCGTCTTGTCGTTAGTCGCGACGGCGGCGAGGGAGAGCGGGATCGCGCCGCGCAACGCCGCCGAGTTCCGGTCGTGGTAGTACGACAGCGTGGAGGAGGTGAAGTCGAGCGAGAAGAACCGGCGCGCCCATCCTTGATGTTTCTTCCGTCGCCGCTTGTGGAGTATACCCGTATGCACCGGGGCCACGGCCATGGCCGCCACTGTCGACGACGAGTCCAAGCTGCTCTTACTCCTGGGCAAGGGTTGCGGCGGCGGTGGCTGCTGTTGTTGTTGTTGTTGTTGTTGTTGTTGTTGTTGTTGCTGCTTCAAATGCGTCCCGGACGCTGACCGCCCCCAATTCCGAGCTTGTCTTAAGGATTCCGTCGAGCCTCCATCCTGGAGGTTGGAGTGCAGGCTAGGTAGATCGACGGTGGTCGCCGCCGCCGCCGCCGCCGCGACGCCAGGAGCATGGCGCGAGGCATGGCCGGACTGCGGCGGAACGGCGGTCGGATATGTCAACAGGACAAAGGTGACCATCTTCCCGGTGGTCTTGGAGAAGGTATTATCGAAGACGAGAGCGTAGTTGCCGCCATCGTGGACCGAGACGTCGAGGGTGCCGGTGGTGATCTTGTCGGCCTCACACCTTCCAATCCACTTGATGGGCTTGAGACCGATCCCCGTCAGCTTCTCGACGGCCGTAGAGACGCCCGCATTGGGGTTATTGGGGTTATTATTGGGATTGGTATTTGCCACGGCATTCGGATTCGTGTTGGCCGTCTCGTCGGTCGCGGGGACGCTGAGGGCGGAATGGCCGGGATGCTTGAAGACGCCAAAGTTCAGCGATCTGCGATGCGGCTGGATGCTCCAGGAGATGGTATGCTCGGGCTTGACATGGATCCAACGGACGAGATACGACTAGATTGTTTATTTGGGTTCCGAATCAGCACGCAAGCAGAAGTAGACACAGGCCTGGGCGGAGGAGGAGCGAGCTGGGCCCCTTTTGTTACCTACCTTGCTGTGGATCTCGAGCTCCTCCATTCCCACCATGGCTGAACGTTCTGCTCTGGTGAATCACAGGGCGTCGTAGCAGTGTGATTTCTCAAATCGATCAGGGCAGATCCAAGGATCTTCAGAGCCCGAGAGGCACCGTAGGGCACACCGGCGAACGTCTCGAGAGGCTGACGTGGCGCGACGACTCGGTCCTGGGAGGAGGATTCTTTAGGGGGAGTGCGCGTAGGCTGGCAGGAAACAGTCAGTCTCCGAGTCGACCAGAGGAAGAGCAGGGCCCAACGGCCATCGATCCGCTGAGATGGAGGGCAGGGAGAAGAATTGGTGCGGCGTGGAATGCTGGGAGAAAGGTTCGGGGGGATGTTGAAAGAGGGAGTGGAAGGGAGTGAGAGTCGCGGAAGGTTGAGGAAGAGGTGAGATTTAACCCCAGCAGCTGACAAAGGGGAGCTTTGGCTAATTAAAAGTATTACTTTGAAGAAAGTAATCTTCAAGAAGTAGAACTATCAGGGTAATTATTTCATTCTTAATTGGACTTTGGTGTAGAATCTTATTGTTGTTTTTGGCTACAATATATACCGTGGACATCTCACTACTAGAACCATATAATCATATCCAAAGCCGAATATTAGACAAGATTGAAGAAGATGACTGGAATTCAACTATCGCAACGCCATGTCCACTATAAGTTACAAGAACCATATGGGAAAGAAAATCGGTGGAAGAAGAGAACAAGAAGAACACCATTCGATCTCGATGCTCAGGAAGACAGGAAGACAGGAAGACAGGAAGACAGGAAGACAGGATAGAAGAGAATGGAGATTTATCGCCGCTTGCCCGACTGCATGTTCATAAACAGCAGCTTGAAGCCATTGCACAGCGCACGCATGTCCGGGTACTGGTTGCGCTGCAGCTCATAGCCCTGGGGGATCACTTTGACCGGCCAGCTGTGCACCGGCACGCTCTTCCCAGCCTTGAAACACAGGAAGAAGTAGCCTGGATGCCGGGGATCCAGGCAGAAGGCGTACGAGGACCGTTTGGGGTTCGCCTCGGTGTACTTTTCGAGCCATTGTTCTGTGAAGAAAGTGTTAGCCTGGAGGAATGTCTGAGAAGAAGAAGAAGAAGAGAAGAAAACAGACCGGTATCGCTTTTGCTGATTGCCTGGTACTTCTCGTGCAGCATCATCTCATCAACCTTCTTGGCCATCGCCTGGACGTGGTTGACGATCAGATCGTCCAGATCGCTGTACGTGTAGCGGCCACCGATCTTCAGCGTGCGCCCGACCGAGAACTCGTTGGCCTTGTCCAACTCGAGCACGTCGATATGCTGGTAGACCCCGTCGGCCACCTTCCACGTCACGGCCAGATGGTCCGGGCCGTTGGACGACGGCCGGATCACGACGTCGCCGCGACTCTGCGTGCCCAGGAACTCCACCGCCTGCGTCGAGTTGAACGGCCGGAACAAGGGGTGCTTGATCACCCGCATCGTCCGCCCGTCGCGCTGCGTCGTCTCCTGCAGCGCCTCGCGGTCCTGTTGCTCCTGGCGCTCATCCCACTCGCTTCCAAAGTGCGCCGGCGGCTTGCGATACGCCCGGCTCACCTGCTCCTCCCGCAGCGAGACGTTGCAGGTGAAATTCTTGCGGTTCAGGAACAGGATCTTGGCGGGCACGGTCTGGTGCATGCTGTACAGCGTCCGCACGGGGATGTCGTACCGGTCCGTCATCTCGTTCTCCGGCACCACCGCGTCGATCCCGCAGTCCAGCTTGCCGTCGATGTGGTCATCCGTGATGCGCTTGATCGAGATGGGCACCACCATCTCCTCCCTCAGCGTCTCCGCCGTCTCCCCCGTGAACATGGTGAAGATGTCGTCCGTGCTGAGCGTGACAAACTGCTTCCGCAGCTCCTCGTACGGTTGTTGTAGCTCTGCCCGGATGGTCTCTAGCGTCGCTCGCTTGCGTTGGTTCAGGTTCTTCTCCAGCTGCTCGGCATACTCCTCCAGGATCAGGTCGTTGACGCGGTCCTGCGCCTCCTCCCGGAACAGCTTGCGTACGATCGCCCCCTGTCCGTTCTCGTCCGTCTCCGCCTTGATGTCCTCCTCGTCCAACTCAAGCGCGTCGGCCGCCATCTTGCGGGCGATGTCGTAGTCTTCCGGGTGCACACGTGTGTTGTCCAGCGGGTCCGCGTCCGGGTCCGCATTCTCAAAGTCAATGTACAGGAAACTCGCGCAATTATTCCACACCTTGACTCCCATCGCCGGGTACTGCGCGTTGACCCCGAGCAGCTCTACCCGGTTGTTCACCATGCCGCCGTTCATGTTCACGATCTTGACCAGATGGGCGGCCTTGCGCGGGCCCAGACCACACACGTATGGCAGCAGGTTGGCCGTCGCCGTGTCGCTCACCGCTTCGTTCATGTCCACCCCGACCAGGTTGACCATGTCCACCAGCGCCGTCTCCAACTGCTTCAGCAGTAGTTCCTGGGTCACCAGCTGCTGGCCCGGTCTGAACTGGATGGAGACAATGTCGCGGCCCAGGGATGCATATTCCTTGAGAGGATTCTGCAGGTACTTGGCCAGGGCGACACAGTAATGAGTCAGGGGCGCAAAGCCCGGGTGGTCCTTCTTGGCCCGCTCGCTGTTCTGGTACAGGCGCGCCACCTCGTCGTTGACAATGACCACTTCCAGGGGATCGCTCACCTCGTCGTCATGGTCGTCTGTGTAAGGCGCGCCCCGAAGATCCTTTCGATCCACAAGCTCAGACAGTAGCTTGTATAGACGGCGTGCCTCGGGTGACATGCCGGAAACACCGATTACGTCCGGCTTGCGTCGCTTGATGAGATCCACTAGATCCGCCACGTCCTTACCGTCGGCGATCCCGCGGTCCCTGTCCCCGACGGAGAGATCCTTGAACTTGCCGTTCTCCAGCACGCGTCCATCTTCCTCGACGTAGGTCCAATGGATGGGCTCGCGGCCCACGATACCAGTCCCCGTGGATAGCGCGAGCACGCGGGGTACCGTCCCCAGAATCATGCCCTTGGGCTTGTAGGGCGCCTGGTCCAGCCGCTGCGAGAAGGCTTCGCGGCATTCCTTGGCGACGTGGTTCTCACACTCCTGCCGGATGTTCTCCTTGACGCTGCGGTTGATCAGTCGTTCTAACTTGCCCAGCGCCAGGTCAAGTACATCGCGACGGATCCGGTTCCAGGCATCGGCGACCTCGCTGAAATTATCCGACTCGATATCCGCATATAACCGTTGCCGGAAGTGGTCGAAATTTTCGAACCGGACCTTGACCTCCACCAGGCCTTCCTCCTCTGCCTTGAGCATGCGCAGGTACAGCTCGGGCTGGCGCGCGATATCGCTGAGTTGCTGGTTGCGCAGGTACTTGAATTCGTAGTACGGATGCTGCTCGTCGATGCGTTTGAGGCCCTTGTCGGTGCGGAAGCAGTCGACCACCCCGTTCATGTAGTAGGCCTGACGGATGACTTTACGCATCTTGGGGCTCATGACCAGTTCCTCGGCAAACATGCGCTTGGCTGCCGACAGGGCGTTGGAGGAATTGGAAAAGTCCGTATCCAGCAGGCCGTCAGCCAGCTCCTCGGGTCGCTCGCTGGGATCCTCGGTGTACTGCCGGCGACCCTCCTTCAGGGCATTCTGGGCAAAGGCATCGGCCGTGATGCCAAAGGCTCGTACTAGGGCGTAGGCCTTGCCGTTGCGGACCCGTTCGAAGAAGCTCTTGCCCGTGGCCTTGCGGCGCTGGGATTCGCCGTTGGCCTCGCCACTGCCGTTGACCAGGGCCAGGTCGCGTAGCTGCGAGGCGTACTGGAAGTGGATGTAGTCCTGCACGTCTTGGAGCTCTTCCATGGTGACGGCGGTGGCCAGCATGTCATCGACGATGGGGTCGCTGACGGTGAAGACACTGTTGAGATTGTCGTAGGTCTTTTGGATGGTGTTGCGCTTGTCGACGAGGGCTTTGAACTTGAGGTCGTGGTCGAAGATGTCCCATAGGTCGGTCATGTTGAGAAGCTTTTCGGCTTTCATGGTGTAGCGTGGCCCATCAGGGTGGCGGTGATTGTTGTTGTCGTCGTCGTCGTCATCGTCGTCGTCGACAAGCACCTTGGAGGCGTGGATCATGTAGTCCTTGCGGTGCTGGAAGATGAAGGGGACCTCCCAGTCATCGGTGACAAGAAATTCGAGAACCTTGGCAACCGAGCGCTGGAAGGGGTCCCGCAACTCCGGGTCGAGGCGCTTCTTGAGGAGCATCAGGTTTGAGATCCAGGCCGCTTCCTCCCGGAACTGCTCCTCGGTGAGGACGACATGGCGATACGGCTTGCGGGCGATCTGGTGGCGTTCTGGTTCGTCGAGCAG
The DNA here is from genome assembly GCF_001890105.1 of Penicilliopsis zonata CBS 506.65. Taxonomy (NCBI): domain Eukaryota; kingdom Fungi; phylum Ascomycota; class Eurotiomycetes; order Eurotiales; family Aspergillaceae; genus Penicilliopsis; species Penicilliopsis zonata. The sequence continues at coordinate 158,298 of NW_019208927.1, forward strand.
TCGGATCTCATTGTCCTCCTCGGTCAACATCTTCTCCGCCAACTGCGACGGCTCGAAAACGTCCTTGAGATTCAGGTGTTTTTCCTCATCCACCTCCTGCTCCTGCTCTTGTTCCTCCATCTCCAGTGCAAACAGGTACTCGTTGCCGTCGCCGAAAGCCGCACGCATATCCTCGAGGGCGTTTTCGTCCAGTCCCGCCGCTTCAGTAGCACCCAGCCCCGTTATGCCTTTCCTGGCGGGGCGAGCGATCTCCAGATCCTCCCGCTCCTGCTGGAGCTCGTCATCGGAAAAGACATCCTCTTCGATGAAGTCATCCATTTCATCGTGGGCGGTTCTGCGATGGCTCAACTGGGCGTAGTCACCTGTGTCTTCCTCCTCGTCGGAATTGAACATATCGTCGATCCCCTGGGAGGGTTGTCGGGGGTCGCGGTCTTTGTGGCCACGCTTAAGACGTTTGAATTTAGATTGCTATAAATGATGTTGATTCAGTAAAAGAAAAAAACAAGAATATCAGAAAGCGAAGATGGGACATTGACAATGCCTTCCTTACCTCTGCGGCAACGGGAGGCTGAAAGTCCGGGTTGAGCTCGCCGATGAGCTCGAGATCTTCCTCATCAAGATGCTCATCTTCGCGCTCCCGTTCCTCCCGGCGACGTTTCCTCTTCTCTCGTCGGCGCTCTGCGCGCTCCTCTAACTCCTCATCCTCGTCGACAATGAAGCCTTCGCGGACCTAGCCAAAACAGAAAAACGCCCATGTCAGTCACGGCGAGTCGGCAGAGCAACAACAACAACAACACCATCACCAACTGATGGGTGCATTAGTAGCGTGGACATACCGCACGCGCCGCCTCCTCGTCATCGTCTTCCTCCTCGTCCTCCTCGCTGGAGTCGTCGTAACCCCCAGCCGTCCCAGCACCTTCGCGGACCTCGCCATCATAGTCTTCGGAGTGCTCGTCGTTTTCCTCGTCGTCCAGCACAGCCTCGCCTTCCACCAGGTCGCGGGTGCTCATCTTGCTTTTGCTGTAGACAGCTGAAATTGAACAGAAACGAAAAAAAAAAAAAAGAAAGACTGGCACGGAAGGCAGCCAGACGGAGAGAGGAGAGAGATAAAATGGCCCGGGAGGAAAGTGAGAGGCTGCGAGCTGCCCCGGACGAGGATCTCCAGCCACAGCGTAGAAGTGGCGGTGCGCGCTAGGATGTAATAGGTATGGATGTGGCGGCATGTAACACGTGATGGATTACTAATATATTGCATCACATGACTCAATCACATGATATCACATGACATCACATGATTATCTCTCACTCCTCCAAGACACTATTGAGCCTATTCGTATCGTATTCTGCGCAGGAGGCCATTGGTATTGGGGCCAATATCATTCTAAAACCGCTCGCCAGAGCCTCCCAGGCAAGGAACTCCTACCAGGCAGATATTTACCAAATATCTGACCCTGTATTCCTCGATTTCCAGACGTAGGACACCGGCATCAACAGAAGGATCCCAGGGCACAGGGTAGATAGAACCAGCTCTTCTGGATAAAAAAACAATAATAGCAATCTACAACCTGCAGTCGAGGTTTAATCTACCAGCTGTCGAAAAGCACATCTTCAACACCAGACTGTAGGCCATACGGACCTTTTTCTCCAGATATCGACAAGGCCACGTCGGTCCGTCGTCCGTCGGCCATCTGAGACGTCGCTTGCCTTTGCCGTGTTTCACTCTGATTGTCACCACGCTGGACGTTCTGGAGCAGCTCACAGCCGCCGTCCATCGCCCACACGACAGCCTCCAGCCTCCAGCATCCGAACACGCCTCATCTCGCCTCCAGCTTCTCGCCGCGCCCCTCCCCCCCCTGTTCGCCTGGCTTTCCCCTGGATTGGGCGCCTGTTGTCCCTCCCTCGTCCGGCCCAATCCGTGCCGCCAACACTGCGCGCCTGCCGCAGCGACTCGCCCTCGTTATCTCATTCGTGCTTCATCGCAGCCCAGGCATCACTTCTCCAGCCAGCAGCAACCGGCAGACAGCTGCAACAGATTCAGAGAGAAGGCTTCTCGCCTTGAACAGGCCCGGCAGTCGGGCGCTTCACTGTCCCTCCCCCCTCCCTCTCCCTCTCCCTCTCTCCCTCTCCCTCTTCCCCCCTCCCCGCCCGCACAGGACATTCCCATCAACAAAGGAAAAAAAAAAAAAAAACAAGGGTGAAGGGGAAGGAGATATATCGAATCGGATCAAGGGAACGAAAGAAGAAGACCCCCCGACTCACCTACGGAATCAATTCCCCAGTCATTCATTCATCATGGCGGACCCGTTCAAGGCTCGCACGCTGAAACGCAAGAATGTCAAGGGCCTTGCCTTGAATGCCACGCCGAAAGCGACCTCGAACCCATCCGACGGCGATGCTCAGGTTCCCGGCGCCATTGGAAACACAGACGGCAACAGGGCGGACACGTTGGAGATCGGACTCGAGTTCCAGCTGGATCTCCGCAGCGAGGATCTCGTCCCGCTCAAGGAGCTCGGCGCCGGCAACGGAGGGACGGTCTCGAAGGTGATGCATGCTACAACCAAGGTGGTGATGGCCAGGAAGGTACGGTTTATAAAGAAATCAGATCGACGGACCAGTTGGATGGATGAACAGACGGCTAACGAGATAGATCATCCGCGTCGACGCTAAAGAGAATGTGAGGAAGCAGATCCTCCGCGAGCTGCAGGTGGGCCATCACTGCAACTCCCCTTACATTGTGACTTTTTATGGGGCGTTTCAGAATGAGGCCCGAGATATTGTGTTGTGCATGGAATACATGGACTGCGGGTGTGTTTTTGCCAGTGTCCCTGCTGCCTTGAGGGAATACTGACGTCGGACGCCTCTCTAGGTCCCTGGATCGCATCTCGAAAGATTTCGGCCCCGTGAGAGTCGATGTGCTGGGCAAGATTACCGAGTCGGTGCTGGCTGGGCTGGTCTACCTGTACGAGGCGCACCGCATCATGCATCGCGACATCAAGCCGTCCAACATCCTCGTCAACTCGCGCGGCAACATCAAGCTGTGTGATTTTGGCGTCGCCACCGAGACCGTCAACTCCATCGCCGACACGTTTGTCGGCACCTCCACCTACATGGCTCCGGAACGTATCCAGGGTGGCGCCTACACCGTCCGCTCGGACGTGTGGAGCGTCGGCCTCACCGTCATGGAGCTCGCCGTCGGCCGGTTCCCCTTTGACTTGGTCGACGGGCCCGCGGGCGACCGCGCCAGTGTCGGTCCCATGGGCATCCTGGACCTGCTCCAGCAGATTGTCCACGAGCCGGCACCAAAGCTGCCCAAAAGCGATGCCTTCCCCCCGATCCTACATGAGTTCGTGGCCAAATGTTTGTTGAAGAAGTCCGAGGAGCGGCCAACCCCGCGAGAGCTATACGTATGACCTTGAAGTTTTTGATTCCATTTAATATACTCCTCTAACCCCCCCAATCAGGACAAGGATGCCTTCCTCCAGGCCGCCAAACGCACTCCCGTCGACCTTCAAGAATGGGCCATCAGCATGATGGAGCGTCACAACCGCAAATCCTACCTGGCACCCCCGGCCCCTAAATCTCTCAAGGACACCAGCAGCTCACCACAGGTTCCTCCGCCACGTCCGAGCAGTAGGCCATCCAGACCACCGCAGCAACCGCCACAGCAACAGCAGCAACAGCAGCAACAGCAGCAGCAGCAGCAGCAGCAGCCGCCACCGCCGCCGCATTCTGTACCCTCAAGACCTCCCCGAGCGAGCCCAACCCCAAGCTCGATCTCCGGCGACATCCCGCTGAACATTGCCTCGGACGCTCGGCCCAGCTCCAACCCGCGATACCACTACTCCTCCTCTCGCCAGAATTCGTACTCGGACTCGCGTCAGAATTCCTACTCCTCCTCCTCTCGCCAGAATTCCTACTCCTCCTCTCGCCAGAATTCTTACTCCGACTCCCGCCAAGCAGCGTACGCCGACCCCACCCGTGCGCTGTCCCTCGAGCATCTCTCCCTCGAAAGCCCGCCGCTCGACCGTCGCGATCGAGAGTACTACCATCACATCCGCGAGCGAGAGCGCGAGTATCATTCCGCTCGAGACCGCAACGGAGACCGAGAGAGACCAGGCCGTCGCCCCTCCCGACCTAGCCTTTCCACCCCAGACTACTCCTCCGTCCCTTCTCCCATCGACAGCTCTGGCTCCATCTCTTCCCCGTTGCGGCCCCCGTATATGCCCCGCTCGGCGAGCTCCCATAATACACGCATCGGCTCTTCCTCTTCTTCCTCTTCCTCTTCAAGACCCGCTCTCCCGCTACAGCCTGCTGCCTTGCCTGTCCGGCCTGCCCCGTCGGCGTCGGCGTCGCCTGTTTCAACCGGGTGGCGCCATGCAAATGAATAAATCCTCTTCCTCTCTCTTCTCATTTCAAATCTGTTCTTTCTTTTCCTCGTATTCAATCTTCGTCATGTTTTGATATTAGATGCATGGAGGGCGTTAGTCAATTGTATAGTTCTATCTACCTTTCATCTTCGTAGTCTCCATAGCTCTTTCATAGCAAGATACTCAATCCTATTCAATCATTGCCTGAAAAGTACCTACCTACCTAGTTAGGTAGGTAATTCTTCACTTATCTATACCCCAACACCCCACCTAAACACCAAACCAACATCACACATCCAAATAATCAATAGAAAAAAAAAATATCCATACGATACATGAAGAAAAAAAAAACTCCTTCACTTCATCATCAATTCCTGGCCGTAGCCCGACGTCAGGCCTACCTTGGCCGGCGCGGGTGCTAGATCCACCATCCCCGGCGTAGATGTCGACGCCGACGCAGGTGCCGTGGACCCTGTGGTAGCAGATGCTGGACCAGAAGTAGGCGCAGTAGATGCGTTAGTGGTAGTGGTAGTAGTAGTAGTAGTAGTAGTAGAAGGTTTCCCTCCGCGACTACTCGACCCGCGCGGAGTCCCTCCTCCTGCTCCTGCTGCTCCTCCTGCTGCTCCTCCTCCTCCTCCTCCTCCTCGTCCCCCGCGTGAGGCTTCTGTCGTATTGCCCGTATGGTTCGTCCCAGTGGTCTTGTCCTTGTCGGACTCCATCGCCTGTCGCGCCGCCTTGGATACGCGCGGCTTGCGGTTTGCATTGCCTCCGCGCGACCCTGGTCCGCGCAGCGGCAGGCCGGTCTCCTGCGAGACGGGCACCGCAGCCGCGATGGCAAGATGCTGGTGTGTTGTTGTCGTCCCGCGACCCCGACCGGAACCTCGGCCACGGCCTCGGCCTCGTTTGATAGTCCCATCGGCCCTAAGTAAGTTAGCAATCGGGAAATGCAGGAATGCATAGACAAGAAAAAGAAAAAAAAAAGAAAAAAAAAATATACCTCTCGACTTGGACCTTTTCTCCCTCCGCCACCAATGGTCCACTGTAAACAAAGAAGCCGTCCTTGCTGGCCGCGGCCTGTTCCTGCCAAGCCAACTCGCTGTCATCGACGAATGGATCGTCGCGGTCGTAGTCCTCCATCTTCTTCTTGCGGCGCTTCTTGGTGCTGTCCTCGGCCTCCGGGGCCAACCCCGCGCGCCCATTCAGCGCGGCCATGCCGCCCATCGCAATGTCGCCGTCTAGGTCGCTGTCCCGCTCCATGTCAAGACTGAGATCCTCGTCGGCGCTTTCGCCAGCCGAGAATGCTTTCCCCCCGCGGTCGGTCTTTTCCAGGGCGGCGCCCGCGGCGGCCACGCGAGCCAATCGTTCACGGTGGGCAGCTAGACGCGGATGCAACGCAGCAAAGCCGTACTGCTCTTCCGCCAGACGGGCAAAGTTGATGATCTGGTTGCCGGTGCCTTGTAGGGGTACGTGCAGGATAATGCTGGGAGTGCTGCGAGGCGAGCTTGAAGTGCTGTCGTCGACGCCGAACAGCGCGGTAGAGATGAGGCCAGAGCCCTGTGGCAGGGGCGGGGCCTCTTTGGCCGGACGAGTCGGTTTCGGGGAGGGGGCACTCGATGGTGGAGCAGTGGAGGTGCCCTTCTCCTTTTTGGTTGCCGGTTTTGACGACACCTTGGAATTCGTAGCGGTCTGTGGCTGCTGCGACTGATCGGTATCCACCTCCATCATGGCGGGAGCTGTAGCTTGCGGCTGTTGCGATGATTCTGACGGTTGTGAAGCGATGGTGGTGGTGGTAGCGGTGGTAGGAGCTGCACTGATCGATGATTCCGGTGGTCGCAGCTTTTGTGACGATTGCACCGGGGAGGGAGACGCCGGTAGGGACGAGGGGGCTAGAGACGAAGATCTTATCGTGGTTGCCGGAAGCACCGAGGTCCCGTATGCTGACTGGGAGAGGGGCTGTGTGGGCTCCTTGGGCGCCGGCGGCGGGTCGATGATGCTGGAGATGGCAGGGGAGGCACTGGCCCGATACGAGGAGGTATGTGGCGAGACATTGTAATTTGTGGCAGTATGGGAATTGTTCTGTGTCGGGGGGCTGAACGGAGTGCCTCCAAAGGCCGACCGGATGGGATCGTAGTTCTGACCACTGGTCCTGGTCACTGCCGGGGCCGCTGTTTGTGACTGTGACGGGGGGGGTTGCGATTGCGGCCGAGGCGGCGGGAAGGATTGAGAGAGATATGAGGTAGAGGGACCGGCGGTAGTGGTGGTGGTGGTGGTGGTGGTACTGGTTGGCGGCTGACTGGTGTAGGAAGAAACGGGTGGCGGAGGAGACTGCGACGGTGGTGGCTGGTGATATGGGGTATGATACTGCGGCTGCTGGTGATGAAAGAGCTGGAGTGGTGTCCCTTGCGAAGGTGTCGGTGGGAGAGACTGTTGTTGTTGTTGTTGTTGTTGTTGCTGCTGCTGCAGCAGTGGTTGATGCGGCTCGGCCTTGGGAGTCTGCAGTCCCCCAGCGGACGAAGCCGCCAGCAGGTCCGGGAGCCGGGCCTGCTGGAGGCTGTCGGCGGCCTCCAGCTTGGGCTTCTTGCGCGAGGTTGATGAAGGGGTGTTGGTGGAGGAGACGGCCGAGGAGGACTTTTCGCGGGGACGGCGGGCGCGTGGCTTGGGATCCTTGTCCTTCAGCTCCTTTTCGGGTTGGATTTCGGCTGGCGGGAGAGCTTGAGCGCCGTTGAGATTCGTCTTGGCCTTATCGCCGTCGGGATCGGCGTCGTCCTTCTTACGTCGTGAGCGACGCGTCGTGGTCGGAGCTGTGACTGCGGTGGTGGTGGTGGAGGAGGAGGAGGAGGTGGTGGTAGGAGCGGTTGTGGTGGCGGCAACGCGGCCTCGCCCTGGGTCGTCCGACGGGGGCCAAACGGCGCCGGGGGGTTCGTTCGACATCTATCGAGACATTAATATGGAAAGATATGGGTAGTAGTGAGTGGCAAGAGAATTATGAGGATAAGATACCGTGTGGATGATAGATAGTCGACGGTCGGAGGGAGATTTAGAACCGCCAGACCAGACAAGATGATTCAGTGTGACAAACGCGAGGGAAGAGCGATCAAGAATCAAACGAATGGGAAATTATCGGGATCCTCGAGATGGATCAGGAAAATACCGAGAAGGAAGAGAAGGGGAGACGGATGAGGTGGTGATGTTGAAGTCGGTGCCAGCGTTGCAAGGTTGACTGAAATGCTCCGTCCGACACGACAAAATGCAAATCAGGAGCAAAGCCGAGGGGAAACGGCAGGGCAGAAAGCAGGAATGGGGGAGTGTTGGCAAGGGCGGAACATCAAAAGAAAAAAAAGAACAAGAACCTCTCGAGACGATTGCGTTGGATGGGAGTAGTTGAGCGAAGGTGGAGGTCTAGCAGAGAGGAAGGAGAGACAGGAAGAGAGAGAGAGAGAGAGAGAGAGAGGAGAAGAGATGCAAAAAAGGAGGCCTAAAGGAATAGAGATGAAAGACGTAGGGTAGGAGCAAGAGCAGAATTCAAGGGGCACTGGGGATCATAATTAGGTACAGTGAACTACAGGGAGTTGGATCGGTAGTGAGGTTGATATTGAAGAATAGGATAGTCTATAGTACTACTTTATAGAAGAAGATCCTTATGATGATTGTGTACTATAACAATAAATAAGAATAATTCGTCTCATTGAGTCTATAAGTTGTGCTTATCATTCCAGAGTATCAAGTCAAGAATCAAATATTATTTACTTGGTTATAGGATTAATACTCAGGGTTTGTTACATACAATACACGGTACAGTATTCGGCAGTTGTATACAGCAACTAATGGTAGTATAGAAGATTGAGAACTAGTGTAACTCGATATAACTAAAGATTAAGAGTTGACGTAAGTTATACAGATTGAACATACTAATTTCTCTAGACTACCTGGATATTGATAACCATCTTGATACTCGTACTACTACATATATTCGTCAAAGACGTCTGTAACAATGGTATTGAGGATACTAGTGTCACGGACCACTGCACTAACCATATTGAGCCCAAGCGTGACATTTAGCCTTTTGAGCCGCATCCCATGCTTATGTAAGGCATTTCCCTCTTTCCGATCCATCCTCCAGAGTAAGAAGGTATTTCTAGCGAGTCCCTCCATAAGCTACGGCCAGTCTCTACAGCATGGCGTTTCGAGGAGAGCGCTTTGTCGTCGATCTAGACGATGATGCAGGCACTCCTGTCATACCATCGCCATCCACTATCAGCTCCTTCGATCTGATCGGCGAGATCCAGGAGCGCACCCCCTCCGCCGCCGCCCCCGCGCCGCCGAAACCCCCCTCAGGCACGGGCTTTCCTCAGCATCGCCTACGAACAAAATCGGCGTTCAAACAACGCTTAGCACAGCAGAAACAAGAGCAGCAGCAGCAGCAGAAGTCTAGTAACTCTGTTCAAGATGAAAAAGAGGCCATCGGGGAAGAAAATGCCCGCCAGATCGCGGCCATGTCGGCCACGCAGATCCAAGAAGAACGGGCGGAGTTGATCGAGTCAATGGATCCAGGCTTGCTTGAGAGGTTTCTACGCAGAGCTAGAATCAGTGAAATGGAGGAAGAGACACAAAAACCGGACCCGGAACCAGAACCAACGCCAGCGTCTAAACCCGAGTCTCATTCATCAGCAGAGCCACAGATCGAACCGGCTCAACCAGCACAAATCAAGAAAGCCTTTGACGACCTCCCTCCCACGGTTCTTCCACCAGATCTTCATCCAGCATCCGACCTACCTGCCTCCTTCCACTTCCCTACCCCGCCTCCTCGCTCATCCCCCATGCCGAATCTGGACCCGTCCTCCCCCTCCTTTCTCGCCGACCTACAAGCACACTACTTCCCCGAGATAACTCACGATCCAGCCGCTCTATCATGGCTACAGCCCGATATTAGTGATGGTGAAGACGGCGAAGACGACCAAGAAGGCATAAAACCGAGATCAGCGTACCACCCCTCCAGCACCGCCGTCTCCGTCGCTCCCTCCGCCCTCCGCTTCTCGCTGACGGGCTCCCTCCTCTCTCCCGCCACCTCACTCGCTCTCCCCACTTCTCTCGGTCTACACCATCATGGCGCCGACCCACAAGCAGCAGGGTATACCATCCCCGAACTGGGCCTGCTGAGCCGGTCTTCTTTCCCCGCCCAGCGCTGTTTTGCGTGGCAGCTTCTCGGTCGCATACTCTACAGGCTTGGAAAGGGCCAGTTCGGCGAACGTGGATCGCGTCTCGTCGAGGGCTTGTGGGAGGTCATCGAACGGGAGAAGGTCGTTGACGGCATGTTGGCAGAGGCGGGGTCCGATCAAAGTAAGACTACTTCTGCAGATACTACTACTACTACAACAACAACAACAACAACAACAACAACAACTGTAAACCCCTCCGGCCCTACTAGACACGCCTCTGCGACAGCATGGGCTGTTGAAGGTGTCTGGTTATGGCAGCAGGGTGGTGGGGGGGATCGTGGACTCTTGGGTGATAAAATGCGAACTACATAGTGAAGTCATCTGAATCTATTACAACAGTTTGTAAAGAAGTCATGAACATATCATATTACTATTCTATCCATACGCATACTCATTCATAGTCTATCTCCGATCTGGACGCCCCATATCTTCCACCGGAGTTCCTCAAGTAGGTCTCTGCGTAGCCAGAGATCAGTAGCAGCAGCAGCAGCAGCAGCAGCAGCAGCAGCAGCAGTAGTAGTATCTGTACCCCCGTCAGACCCATCACGACAAAGCAACCGCAACTGCCACAGATCATCACGCAGTAAATCGCCAGATGCTGTCAGCTCTGCAACCGTCGATTCGAGCACCAGTCGACTGTCTACCACCGAGGGACGGAGCCAGGGCATCCGGGCCCGCGTCGGGGCAGGTGGGAGTACGAGCGAGCGCTCCCGGACGTCCAGATTGCGCAGGGCTTCAAGGTTGAAGATCCAGTCCCATATTGTGTTCTGGACTTGCGTGGCGGAAGGGGTGACTGCCACACTGTTGTTGTTGAGGATGTCCTTGGCGTCGCTGAGGGCAGCCATGGTTGAGACAAAGACGGATGTAGAAGATGTAGCAGTTGTAGAAGGAGAAGGAGGAGAAGAAGGAGAAGAGGGGTTGGTCGTCCGTCGTCGCAGGTAGATTGACTGGTCGCCTCGACGGAACTTGTCGCGCAGCAGCTCGCTGCCTGAAAAATCGAGCACAAGCGGCCAGTGGTCCGGGCTGCGGATCTCGACCTGCGCCAGGGTGCTAAGGTCCGGCAGCAGGCAGGGCGCTGTCGCTTGACGGACGGCGCCGTCGAGCATCGTCAGCGTCAGCGGACCGGAGACAGGCCGTCGCGAGTCCAAGTCGCGCGGCACCAGGCACCGTGGCTCTGCGGCGAGTACCCACAGATGTCGGAAGGCCTGCAGGTGGCACTTGTTATCGAGCACCGTGGTCGGGAAGATAGGGTACAGCGCGCAAAGCAGCGCGCCGATCGCCAGGTCCGAGGTACCCAGCGTGTAGCTTCCGCCGCCCAAGAAGAGCAGGCCCAGCGCCATGTGCGCTGCCATGTGGCTGCCGTACGGCGTGTCTGCGTCCACGCGTCCGTGCAGCGAGCGCAGCCGCCGCAATAGCGCTAGGTCTCCTGTGCCCGCCATCACCGTCGCAGCCGACAGCGCCACCACGTCCTGGCAGTTGCGCACCGAGTTCCGTGCCAGCTTCCCGTCGTAACTGAGTGCGGGCAGGCGGCAGATCCGGATGAATTGGTCCAGGTACGACAGCAGCAAGTCACGCACCGCCGGCTGTGCGGACCCGGCGTACCGCAGCCCCAGTGTGAGGCAGAGACCGGCCACAATGTTGAAAAACGGCATGTCGTCGCTCTTCAGCCGCCGTACCCCCGTCAGCCGATACCGTCGCCGGTAGATCTTGGGCAAGCTCTGAGTAAACCACTCGTCGGTCGACTGGATACCGTCCCACAGGATGAGGTGACGCGCCAGGGTACGTAGCAGGAACAGGTCCGGCCGCACATAGTCAAACCGCACGGTCGTGTCCGGTATGTCGATCTTCTGCGCCAGCACCTCGTCATTGGTCTTCATGAAGATCATCATCAGCGCAATCGTCGCCCCCGCTGTCGCCCGGTCGAGGATGTGTGCTAGATCGACGTTCCGCGTCCCAACGGCCACCGCCAGCAGGCGCTCCACGATGTGCATGTCCCGCATCCCGCGTAAATCCTTGCCTTTGCCCAGATTAATGAAGCCCAGTGCAAATCCGGCGGCCAATCGGTACCCTTCATTGCGCAGATCCTCGTGGCCCTCCTCTTGATCCACGTTCTCAATCTCGGACAGCATGACCTCGCTCATCCGCCGATGTTGGGAATTGCAGTACAATAGGCCGATGCCCATGATTCCTGCCGTCTGTGTCACTGCTGATAAATTTAACTCTGCAGCTCCCATGGGTAGCATTCGTGTCACATGGACGGACAATAGCCTGGTAATGAGTGTGTCCATCGTTCCGATGTACGATGCGGACAGGCCGATCAAAAGGCCGATAGACGTCATGGTGTGTTTGGGCGTTAGGTATTTAAAGGCTACCCATTTTGCCAAAGACTTGAGATGGCCGTTGAGGCCGAGGGCAAGCAGAAACCCGGCATGCCGGTTTGTCAGTTCTTGTGGTTTGTTGAAGAGGATCCATGAAGTATCGATGCCCTTGGAAGCCCTCGAGATCGCCAACCCCGTCGACACCCCGTTGTGGAAGAATGCCCAGCACACCTTTTCCTCGCTGAAAGAGGTTCTCTCTGCGCTGATTGTGACATTTGACGGTTTCATCACGCACTGCAGCGAAAATGAGGGTATGGGAAGTTTCTCCGTCAGTAGGGGCAGTCGACCACTAAACGTCAGCATCGCCCGTCCGGCAGGAATGGATAATGTCCGCAGCGTCACCAGCTGCACCACTTCCTTCTGCGCTTCGAGCAGATCAGAATCAGACCAGTCGGGCTCGGGGATGCACTCTGCCACGGGGGCTTTAGATTGGTTCAGTAACCGCGATGCCTCGACAAAGCGCTTGTCTTCACGGAAAATTAGTCGTGTAACAGAGAACCGGTCGGCCTCGGCAGACGCCTCGAACGAATTCACTGTGTCGATTTCTAGTGTTGAGCTCCCGATGTGATGGAAGTCGCGTACTGCGTCGTGGGATACAGCCGGCTGGGGCGGTGCTGCAGATGGATGCGAGTCGCTCTTGCTGATTGACATGTAGAGATCGTCCCGGTCAATCAGTTCCAGAAGATCCGGGCTCCAGGAGGTCGAAGCGGAGATCTGGGATTGCATCACAATCTCATATAGCCGCGCACTCACGCCCTCGGGGAAGGTTTCGATTATACTCCCAGATAGACCCCAGCGATGCAGAAGGGTCATTCGTTCAAGCACGGTTGACGTATCGTGTATTTCAGCAAGAAAGCCGTTGAATGCAAGCGTTCGTGGAGTGAGGGCAAAACATTCCTTCCACAACTTTCCATTTCTAGAACTAGAACGACCTGACACGGACACGAGATCGATCAGTGTCAGAAACGGTGACGAAGGCCGTTGCCATGCGTGTTCCAGCCATGAGAAAATCGACGGAGGAGGGAAGATTTCAGGCGGTATGTCAAGATGTGAAATCTGGGTATCATCAAAAAGCCACCGATCGATATTGGCCAGTTCAAGACCGTAGTACGCCTGGTCTTTCCAAGTCCATGACTTCCATCCAAGCCACCGGCCGATTTGGGCCAGCACTGGAATAAGGAGGCCCAGGGGATTCCCAGCACGTTCCGTCTCGCCGATCGACAATTTCTGCTCTTCGCGCAAAAGATGCAACCCGACCAGCAAGGTAGAAAGAACCGTCCGACGAGTATTTGGGTTAGCAGGGTCCGCAGTAGGGAGGTATCCTTCAGGTCCAGCTGCTGCAATGCCTGCAGGACTCTGGAGGAACTCGCGAGCCAAAGAGATGCAACGAAGGAGGTATGAGTTCAGCCGATTGGTCGACCAATTCGGATCAATGCCATCTATCTTGGATGGTTTAGGTTCCTCATCTTGCTCGAGAATCCAGCTCCATGAACTACTCGTCATCCATGGCGCCACCACGCCGGTAGACCCCGATGATCGATCGAGCATCGTTTCCCAGCTCTCTGAGTCCACGTAGCTGCCACTGCTCGACCTGAGGGGACCCTTCTTTCGGCGCCGCTGCCGAACTGGTGGTGTCTGCGCCGACGGGCTTTCGAGGAAAGGGAGGGCCATGGAGAAGAGGACAAGAATCATGGCTGTCCATTCGTCATCATTTTCGTTCTCTTCCTGCATTCGAAGCCATTTCATCGTTTCCCACCACCCTACTAGTAGGCTGTCACCTGCTTTGTCTGCATCTCGGGTAACAAGCTTGCAAACTCTTAGAATCTTCTTCACCAATTCGTTGCTGGGTTCCATTCGTAATTGCAGCTTGTGTCGTCTCTTTTGGGTGTCCACAACATCGAACCGCCCCTGAAGGGACGGGTGATCGAATCCCTGCATCTCCAGAGGTGACTCTGTCATGACTCGCTTTATGCTGCTTTCTCTGGGTCGACTCGAAAGCATCAAGGGGGATATTCCGTTAGGTTCATACAACATCAGCTTAGAAGGCACGTTAATCTTGACTGTGCAGCTCCAAGGCGATTGCAAAGATAATTCGTATTTGCCGTCGTCCGTCACACTCAAAACCAGGATTTTTGAAACATCGCCGTCGACGACCTTGCAAGCATCAAGCACATTTGGAAAGGTTTGCAACCCGACTGCTTGTACAAGAAGCGAGCGCTCTTCCAAAGCCGCCATCTTTCCTTTTGTTTTCTTCGAGGAGTATTTGTCCTTCTTCGGGAGGGCTACCCCGTCTAGTTTTAGGTTGAGGATACTCATTGTTTTCTTCTCTCGATCCACAATGCAGACCGCCAAGGAAGATGATTCCCCGTTCTTCAAAGATTCGACATTTGTAGAAGATGGTAATGTGCAGATTCGTAGTCGCCGAGAAGCGTTCGATTTTCGCGGGATCTGAAAGCCACCGGAATGTTTTGAAGGAAAACTTTCTACTTTCGAGAGGAGCATCTCTTCTGGGAGACCCGAGGTAGACTCTTTGAGATCCATATTTTCAAAGCCTTCAAATAGACTCTCACTGTTGAGCTCTTCCAAGAGTCGATCAACGGGGGCATCGACAAAACTGCTGGACGCAGCGCTGTAGATGGATCCGGTACCAGGTGGGAGGGACCCTCGAGGGTTGAATCCGAAGCTTCCCCGGTTGCTTACACTGCCCATCGATTGTCTAGGTCCTCCATGGGGACCTGGAGTGCTTTGGCTCCCCGTAGCCAGGTCCGAGAAAGTAATCCGGTCCTGGCTGCTGGCGAGATCCGCACGCGCAAGCAAAGAGCTGACGCGCCGAGATTGTTTCAAAGGGACACCGATGTCACTGAAATCTTGGCCAATCCTGGATACCAAGTCTTCCTCTGGATTGGGCCTACTCTCGGTCTGTGAATGCGACATTATGCTAGCATTCCAATTATCAACTCGAGGCCCAAAGCTCTCCCTCGCACCAGATGGGCGTGCTGCAGGTGTTGTAGCGCCGGTTCCCATGCTGAAATGCGAGCTTCTTCTTTTGGACCGCGTGCCTCCGGTCTCCTTCCTCCTTTTCTTCTTGCTTGCTGGCCCGGCCTGATCATCTCTATATCTCGCAGTCCAGATGGTATACATAGCGGTCGTGGCATTGTGAGTCACAACCAGGATCAATGGGCCTTTTGACAATGAGTCCGTGTGGGTGGCCAGTTCGTCTTTCGGAGACACGTAAACGATCTCATCTGCCGGATCCAGCGAGACAAATCCTGACGATCTGCCCTTATTCCCCAGGGCCCTCGAGGTCTGGCTAGTCATAACCAAGCCCATCTCTGAATGAGGGTCCATGAGGGAAAACACTCGCGGGAGACCCCTGGCCTCATTCTTTTGTCTCGTCTTCCAGCTGGCGGCGCCCTGGGCAGGAGAAATCGCCGACAACGACGCCTTGAACCTTCCCGTGGACACATTGGAGACCTGGGATGACCGGAAGTCCGTATGCAAAGGTAGCGTAGACATGAACGAGTTTGGCGGCGCCATTGGATATGCTTTAGGATCCTCGTCGGGAACCTGTCTTTGGAAAAGTAGTCCCCGTGGAGTAGCGAATACCGTATCCACCTCGAAAGGCAGAGGAATCACATGGCTATTGCCCGATAGAAAGAATATGTGAGCTTGAGACTTGAGAACCACAACCAAGGCTCGCGAAAGCTTGCTCGTCGCCGATCTACCAGGGTCTGCTATCCCGTTCAAGTCCAACGCCCCCTCTGGATGTTGGACGTCCCGACTCCATGCTGCATCTCGCGCCCTGTCTCTCTGAGCGTTACTCCCCCCAATATTCTCGACCTTCCCCACCGCGAAATGGGTGAACAGAGCATGTCGTATCTTTTCTTTCTCAGCGTCGAATCGGAACACCCTCTTGATCACCCCGCCTCGAGACCAGATGACGCAGGTCTTGGTATAGACAATCTCATCGTCCACCGGCCGTTCACTGCTCTCGTCCGAACTCGTTCTCCACGTGTATAGCTCGTCAGATGGCTCCGGAGGGAGAATATTCTCTGCGATCAGGAACGAGAGGGCGGCAGGCTCGTGAAGGCCCAAGGACCGGACCGTCGCCATTATCGGTGCGAACGTTGAGCCGTTGCAGGGGAAATTCTGGCACGATAAGCCAGAGACTGGATCATGTCCATTCTCACCATTCAAATAACTGGGAACGCGCAATCGACGCCTGTTGCTTGAGCACTGCTTTGTAGTGGTTTGGATTGACGTTCGGGGGGGGGAGGGACGCGCTGGACGCGGAATTTCCTCAGCAGGAAGCCAAAACCACAACAACTTTTTCAGTCTTCTTCCTCAAACACAAACCACATTCTGCTCTTCCATCTACACACAAACTGGGAGCCTTGTTCCAGCGATTTCTGTCGTTTATCTGGGCCTGCTAGATGGTCGAGAAGCTTATGCTATTATTTTGACTGGGCTACACTCAGCAGTGACTGCACCTGGCTTTGTTGCTGGTCCCTTGCTATCTATCTCCTCAAGCTTTGTCTTCGCCACCCTTGGGGGCAATGGCGTCTTCTATGACTGCCAGGCCGTTGGTCAGGCAGAGGGATGATGGATTACAGTTAAGGTAGCGGCTTTCTGTGTTGATTTCTATGTTGAGACCTGCTCACTGGTTTAGTTACCAGCTCCCTCACCGCGTCCACGTTGCCAAGGGCTATCCACTGCTTGCCCCAAACGGCTCGTCGATTATACTCTACGGATATGAAAATGGAATCAGGGTCACTTGGCGAGGAGGGAAACCGTTTGGTCAGAGGAAAGAGTCGGTTTCGGAAGAGAATCCCAAGGCCAAAGCTACGGCAGCCAACGACGATGTAGTGATGATCATCGACTCGGACGAGGAGGACACATCGGCAGCGCCACCGAGACCACAGCAGCAGACACAGCGACCGACCTACGAGTTTCTCGAAGAGGAGACTGAGGTTGATCCCACACATCCGTACGAAGACATTATCCGTCAGATTGACATCCCCCTGGGAAGTCGCGTGCTGGACCTGGCCGTCCCGCCCGTTCTCCCTGCGACAGCACGCTCTGCGCTAGATCCGTTCCCCTCAATCTTGTCCGAGATGATTGTTGTGGCGGCGGTTTGTGCCGACTATTCGACTCGGGTCGTGGCGTTGCCACTCGTTCCACCACATCCTGAGGAAACAGAGGGTGCGTGGGGAGCCCAGACTCTCTCTATCAACGGGATCTTCTCTCATCAGGAGATCCCCAAGGGAGTTGCCATAACTTTCACCTGCGAGGAAGACGTAGAGGATGCAAGCCAGTGGGATCTGCTTGTGGCGACTCATTCTGCCGAAGCGTCCGGCAAGCTGCTGATTTACCGGATTCCCATTATTGAAGGATCGGCGGGTGCAAATAAGGTGTATACGCTGTCCGAGGATGGTATTCAACCCATCCAGCGGAGCTACATGCCCGCGCCGGCGGAGAATATCGTGTTCAACCCGTCCCCGTACCCGTCGAAACGCCACTCCACCCTGCTAGCATCTTTCAGTAGCGGGTGCGTCAAGGTCTATTCCTGCCTGTCTGCCAGGTCTTCCAGAAGCACCCGAACAGGGTCAAGCGCCCCCAAATCCAATGCTGAAGCAGTGGAACCGGAAGGCAAATGGCTCATTTCTCTCTACACTGGATTTGAGCAGCCTGGGTCTGGTCCGGTACGCCGCAAGGCTGTCATCCATGCCGAATGGGTCCTAGGGGGTCGCGCTGTCATGGTCTTGATGGCGGACGGAGAGTGGGGGGTGTGGGATCTCGAGGGAGCCGGTCCGGGGAGTGTCAAGGGACCGCTACACCGCCAGTCGAGTGTGCAAGGGATCACCGGTGGCTCGCTGACAGCCTTCTCGGTGACTGGACGTATCCTCGGTTCGCCGTCTGCGTCTGGAAAGCCATCATCCGATGGACGCAGCACCTCCAGCACGGAGCAGCGGCCGAGGTTCGCGCCCATGACTCCCTCGACGAAACGGATCCGCGAAGACGGGCTGCTTAAGGGGTCTAGTATGGTTGCGCCTAGCAGGTCTCTTACCGGACAGATCTCTGTACACCAGACAAACACGACCCGAGACTCTCTACCAGAAGAGGCTATCCTATTCCGCCACGGCGACCAGAGTGCGATCGTCCCCAGCCTGCTGTCCCTGTGGCGCAACGCCACCAAAGCCATGGGCACGTTTGACTCCTCGAATCGATGCCGAGTGTCTGCCATCCCCGACGTGCAGCTGATGGGCGAGAAGCTCAAGGGCATCTGCCATCTTCCTGTTGCGCAGAGCAAAGCCCGGAAGGCGCCCGGACAAAAGACCTTTGATATCCTCATCACGGCCGAGCACTGGGTCATGATCCTTGCCCCCCGCCTCGCTGAACCGGAAACCACCGCCAGGACCCTCTCCCCACGTCTATCTGAGCAGCCCACCGCCGAGACGGACCAGCTCATGTTACGTCGAGGCGAGCTGGACGTCGATGGGATGGACCGACTGTTGTCCGGCATGGCAGGCGGCGCTCGGTCCCTGCGGATCGCCAGTCCGACCAAAAAGGCACGCATCTTTGCATGATATCGTATCCCTATCTAATCGATACCCTTTGTCTTATTTTTCCCCTTTCTTTCTTTCTTTCTTTTTTTTTCTTTCTTCTCTGCTTTTATTCTCTTTACAAACATCGCGCTGCAAGGTGGAGCGCAAGGCGAGATCCATGCCTTGAAATTCCTGTCTCAAGCAGGAATAAGCTCTGTATCGGCTGCGAGATATCAATGGCTTTTTCTCGTCTCTAGTAAGCCTTGCTTCTAGAGCAACGAAGAGCCTCCCACCTACCTATCTTTCCAACAAGCCTCGCCGGCTTGTCCCTGCCTGTCATGCGCTATTGCTCGTCCTGATCAGTCGTTGCAGGAGCCAGTCTATTCACCATATCCGTGTGATTCTACGACTGAGACATTCACATCAGGGCGATTCATCCGCCATACAGGCCGAGACGTGGGACATCAAACCGTAAAACACCGTACCCTGTAGTACCGTATCAGTCAATTTTCTTACGCATCAAGGTTACTTTAGCAGCAAATGGTGTGCTTTATATCCAATGGGAACCCAACGCCAAAACATTCTTCACCTGCGATAATGCAGCTATCGCCAGCAAATACCGCTAGGCTCTATCGGGACAGCCCCTCCATGGATAAAGTATATCAGATCTGTCATCAGCTCTGCCTCGAACAGTTATGACTTGCAGTAGATTTGGTTGATAGAGATCTTCCTTGCTGTGGTCGAGGCATCAGATATACCACCATGGATGATCCCAAGAGTAAGTCTTGAAGCATCGAGTACGAACAATCCCTCCTTCCCCCCCCCCCCGCTAACGTCTAATCTAGCACGCCGCGTCTGGGCCACTGTGATCACGAACCTGGACTACCTGCCCGGCCTGTTGACGCTGGCCTACTCCTTGCAACGGGTGCAAAGCGCATACCCGCTCGTTGCGCTGTACACCGATGCCTTCCCGCAGGCAGAGGGCCTCCCCCTGCTCCAGGCGCGGGGGATCCCCTACCAGCGCGTGGAAGCCGTGGTGCCGGCCTCGTCGCGCCGGTACGAGGAAGACCCGCGCTTCAACGACACCTGGACGAAGCTGGTCGCCTTCACGCTGTGGGACGAGTACGACCGCGTCGTCCTGCTCGACAGCGACATGCTCGTGCGCCATAACATGGACGAGATCATGGACCTCCCGCTCGATGCGCCGGGCACTCTGCACCACCGGATCTTTGCGGCTTCTCATGCCTGTGCCTGCAATCCGATGAAAAAGCCACACTATCCTTCTCATTGGTATTTTCAGAAGCCCCTGTTTTCAAAAAAAGAAGAAAAAAAAATTCGTAAATATGCTAAATGTTTAGGATTCCCTCCAATTGCGCCTTGACGGCTCAACATCCCCACCCAGACAAGGCCCAGAAGGAAGCGCCCCCCTCCAGCGCCGGCGTGGGGATGCTCAACAGCGGCCTGCTGGTGATCAACCCGGGCAAACCTGCCTGGGCGATGATCGAGGAAGCCCTCGCCGACGCGGACAGGATAGAGGCGTACAATTTCCCGGACCAGGAGCTGCTCTCGGATGTGTTTCGGGCGCGGTGGGTCGCCCTGCCGTACGTGTATAATGCGCTCAAAACGCTGAGGCTGGAAAACGCCCACGCCGCCATCTGGAAGGACGAGTGCGTCAAGAACGTGCACTACATCTTTGCGCACAAGCCGTGGCATGAGACGCGGGAGCAACGTGCCGATCTGTCCGAGGCCCGGAAGCTGAATAGCTGGTGGTGGGAGGTCACGGACGAGAGAAAACGCCAGGAGATGGAGAGGGGGGTCGTAGATGATTATTAGGCTTCTCTCTCTCTCTCTCTCTCTCTCTCTCTGAGCGGCTTGCAGTCTTCTTGTACAGTACACGCATGTTGACATAGATTGTGTAGTATTCAAAGTTATCTTCTCTAGCTAGATTGTACCGCTAGCAAAGGGCGTAATCAACCACTAGTTATATCCTAAACCGTCCAGTTCCTTGCGCACAGAGTCCTCCGTCTGGATCTTCTTCATCTGCGTGTCCTCCAGCTTCTCTCCGGACGCAAGACGCATCTTCAATTCATCGATCGCCCGGATCTTCTTCAGCAGCCCGCGGATCTTCTTGTCCTGCGCCGTCGATGCGGCGCCTCCGTCGGCCGCGACGGGCTCCGCAACGGGGGCTGCCGCCTCAGGCGCGGCTTTGGCCTTGTGACCCCCGGGGCCACCGTTGGCATGACCACCGTTGTGCTTACGCTCCTGGTTGTGGTTCTTAGAGCGAGTGCGCGAGTGGCTTCGCTCGCCCCGGCGATCAGGGCTGCGGTCACTTGATGGTCCGGCAGGCGGCGCCAGCTCGCCATCGGGACCAGGCTTGTCCGAGGCTTCCTTTGCCTTCTTCGCTTCCCGCTTCTTCTTGTTCTTTGCCGCCGACTTGGATAGTTTCTCGGCGTCCGCCCCCGGAGGAAGCGCCACGCCGCCGCCAGGCGCCGCACCAGGAGGCAGGAACTCCTCCGCGGGCTCGGCGCCTGGTATGTCACGGCGCCGCGCCCGGCCAAACCCGTTCAGACCGTTGCCAGCGCCGCCAATTGATGATGCGCCCTCGCGCACAAAGGCAGCGCCGCCCTCGTCCTCCCGTTTAAAGGCCAGGGGAGTCAGCTGGCCGCGAGCTCCCGGGGGCCGGTAAGCACCCGCGGGTTTCACGGGGGCTTTCCGGGTTGCGAGGTAGGCGAGCGCCGATGCATGCGGGACAGGCACCGGGTTTAGTGGGTTGCTCAGCGGGTGCTGGATGGTGCTCTGAGGCCGCCAGGACACTTGATACAGTTCGTTCATATCCTCGTTGTACATCAAGCCACCGCCGACGTGCCAGATCCGCAGGCCGTTATCCACGCGCAGCCGGGGGCTAGTGGTAGCCGTCAGGATGTACTTGCCGTCCGGTGACCACTCGCAGACACTGGCGTTGGATGCTTCAACAGTCGCAATCTTGGCATAATCCTTGTCCAGATCGTAGATATCCATCTGACCCGCCAGGTTACCGAAGCCGGCCACCAGGACAAACCGACCGTGGGGGGAGAACAAAATGGTATTCCGGGGCCCGAGAGCAAAGCTATGCTTGGCGACACCGCGGAAGTTAAAGATGGTCGTCTTTGCCGGCATGTAGCCATACACGACTCCAAACTCTTTCGAGTTGGGAGACCAGGTGACATCGTGAATAGGACCTTCCTTATCTAGAAGAAGTTAGAAGGGAAACCTGAGCAGAACAAGTGGGAAAAAAAAAAGGGGGGTTTTCCTACCGAGGTCAACCCGGGAATCAAAGCCACCGTTAGCGTTGAGCAGATAAAGAGTGGTCTCTCCATAATAGCTCTTGCCAGTCTTGTCGACCTCTGTCTGAGCCAGCACGATGAGGGTGGTGCCGGAGCTGTTCCATTTCAATTGGACCTTGTCGCCCTTGAAGAAACTCTTTTGGGAGACAGGCGCGGTGAACTGCGGGACGACAAAGACCTTGACCGCGGCCGGTTGGCCCTTGCGTTCGGGGATAAAAACAGCCACAGAGTGCGTCTTGCCGGGGGAGATGGCAAAGTCGGAGACGCCCTCGACACGCAACTTGTTCCAGACGGTCGACAAGTTCTCGCTCTGGTAGAATTGTACTTCGTTGGTCACGACACGTGCGCAGTACCGCTCGTCGGCCGTGTACTGCAGGTTCCAGCCCGTTTGCGACTTCTGAACGAAGCTACCGACGGCCACGTGTGCGTCGTCCGGCGAGCTCTCAACCACGCGCCACACCTTGAGGTTCTTGACGGCGTCGCCATTCTCGTCCTTCCCCGGGCGCTGCCATGTGATCACGTAGGTCCCGAGTGGCGAAAAACCAAGTTCAAACACATTCTCGGCGAGGAGGGTGGTCACTACGTGTCCGACGGAGGGATCGATGATAGTAACGCTACATGGGCGGTCAGTACCATTCTCTTGGAAAGAAAGAAAAAAAGAAAAAAGAAAAAAAAATCCAAGCCACCCTGCGCAATTGCAGCACGTACCTATCCGCAGATGCCCAAGCAAAGTACCGACCGCACGGAGAATAGGCGCTGCAGCGAAGGTTGCCCTCAGGTCTAGAACATTTTAACATTAGCCTACAAGACCAGCTCAAGCAGGGCACGCTTTTGATATACCTCACAAACCCCGACAAAGGCTCATAAACGGGCGCAGCATCCAAAATGCCGATTCCCTTGAGCGTGCGAACTAGAGCAGGCAGTCAGCACAGCACAACACAGGTTTTAAGCAGAGCACAGAAATAACACGCACATGAAAGCTGTGTAGGAGCTGCCATCGTGTTCTTGAAATAAAAAGAAGAAGAAGGAATAGAAGCTAGAAGATTTTGATAAACTTGCTGGTGCCCGTCTGAAGGGTACCCGACGAGAAACGAGTTTAGGCGACTCGATCAATCAACAGACTTTGTAATTCTTCCTCGGGTTCTAGCTGCTGTTGAATACAAGCAGGCAGAGAATCAAGCGGTAACTGGGACTCGCTAAATAGAGTATTGTTTGACTGTCTTTCAGGCAAAAAAAAAAAAAATTCGTGGGGGGGTGGAAAAGTAGTTGTCGTGTCTGTCTGATTCACAGCGCGGGAACGTGGATGGGGTCGAGCGTTCGAGCACTTCTTTGTCGGGCTCTCCGGTCCTTTGAGAAACTTGACACTTCCGTGCTTGACAAGTCAATGCCAGCAATGAAGAATTGGACTGGAGGTCTGTAGGGCGGAGGAGAGGCGCGGCGCGGGGGGAGGGGAGGGGGGGGGCGAGAGCGAGAGGTGGGAGAGAGAAAAGAAGAAGAGTCGAAAGAAAGACTTGGTTTGAGGCGGAGGGAAAAATTTTGGGCTTGCAGCCAGTGACGCACAATGCACGCTGACAACAGTCTACGTGGTACGTAGTTAATACCCACAAGAATCTCATTATCAGCTATTTATTTCCTATGGTTACTACTAATTGCTTAAGAGTATATTGTAGGGTGTCTAGAGAGAGTCTACGGAGTAGTGTCTATCTTGTTTTGTGGGTTTACTTTATCGACACAATAGAGATAATAAATAGTACTCCGTATAGATATTTCCCTAGCCAAAACACGACAATTATATCTCATTCAAAATGGACAGCAGAATCAACCTAGCAGCGAGTGGAATCATCTCGATCAGGATCGCTTTGAAAGACACTTTCCGATTCCATATCCTGATTTTCACCGTAGAAGTACAACCGAGTCATCAAGTCGTTCACTGAGATAAGTTTCTTTTTTTTTCTTTTTCTACTTATGAGACAGACAGAGGTAGTAAAGACTACATCTCTGCTTGTTGAGAGACCCCCGAAGTAGGGCTCCGGTCGTACGGCGTCACCAAGCGCGGCGTCCGCGCTGTCGTGTCAACCACGTCTGGGTCGTATGTCATGCCATCAACCATGCGGGCGTCCACCGCTGCCGCCGTCTCGGCTGCTGTCGTGGGCTCCGGGGTAGTCGACCCTGCCGGCGACGGCGACGGGGGAAGAGCCGTATTCTCGATGGTGGATAACGATTGTGCAGTGGTTGACGGAGCAGAGGGATGGTACGGCTGGTACTGTTGGTACTGCTGCTGCTGTAGTTGTTGGTGGTGGTTGCCCCGACTAGTCGTTGTCATAGTCGGGCTACCGAGAGGGGCCGGCCGCCCTCCCCCCGATGACAAGCGATGAAGGCCCGGATGACTAGAAGTCGGCCCACTGATGGTGCTGCTGGCTCCCTCGCCGAACCCGACTAGGCTCCGCGTATCACCCTCATCGCTGAGGTTGCCCACGCTAGAGGTCCCGTCGTCCGGGCCCTCGCTCATTTTGTCGGCGTCAAAGGCATCGCTTCCGCTGGCCCAAGTCGTACGGCCGCCCACGCTGCCCGTCGCGCTGGCGCTTCCCACGGTGCTGCGCTCCCTCAGAGCCGGATAGTTGTCAAAGTAACCGGAGACGTGGCCCGCAGCCACGGCAGCAGAGGTAGGTCCCTGCGGTTGTTGGCCGCTGGCACCGCTGCCGCGAGCGGTTGCTACGCGCTCCAGTCCGGCAAGCCGGGAGATACGGTCCGCACGTTCGGCCTCGAGTGTGTTCGTAGACGCCATGGACGTCGAGGAGGAATGGTGGGCATGCCGCGCGTACGGGTGCGGTTGGCCCTGGTGGCCATCTTTGATCGCGGTTGTCGACAGCGCAGAGAGTGATGTCGTGCCGGAGTTGGGAGTACCTCTATAACCAATCCATGTCAACCAAGCTATCTTCTTTGTATGATAGATAAAACAATCGAAAGAAAAAAAAAAGTATGAGGCTTACGGGCCCATATCCGATGGTGTGACGGGATCGGAGGGAGGCGGGGGGAGATTGATCAGTGTGGGCGTCGAAGTCGCCATATGTTGTCAGGTTAGCAGAAATCAGATATACCAGAGAGAGAGGGTGATAAATACTTTTGTGATAGCCTCAAATGTCAACTGTTGAGGACACGAAGAGACCTTTTTGAACAGCAATACAGCGTAGGAGGATATGAGAAGTACGGAGTAGAAACAGCAACAGCAGTGACACGAAGAGAACAAGAAGGTATGAGAATAGAATTAACGATAATAGCGATGACAATATGGACTTCAAACAATGATAACTATGCAGGGCTGTTCTACCTCAAGGCAGCGCAGTTCAGCTGAAGGCCTTCAACAACCGCAGGACAAGAGACCGTCACAGACCAAGCCAACTTGTGGCTTGTAGACTCGTAGCTCGGCCGGAGAGTAACCAATAACTTGGGTTGATTAACCAACGGCCGAGAAATCGACGAGAAAGCGAAGGAAGAGGAGGTTATCACCACTTCCTCCCTGGCGGTGGAGTCACGATGCGCCCCGAAACGGTCGAGGGCGCCCGCGCGACGTCATCACTTTGGCGATCTGCGGGCATCATACTTTCGAGGCTGCTCCTGGGAAACCATATACGTATGGGGAGGGTGAGATGAAATTGGTTCGATTTATCTGGAGGCGTTTATAAGATACAAAATGGGCTCTGCTAATTACTGCCAGGTTTCTTCTTGGGGCTGCTCACTGATTCAGGCTGAGGGAGGGGTAGCTACTACTTGGCGATCATCAGGCGAGATAGACTTGAGTCGTGAATATCATAACATTGCATAAAAAGCTATCAAGAGCTATCGAATACAGCCAGTGGAAACCCCTGTTCCTCCCAGACCTACGCGCTTGTGACCTGTCTATACGTATAGTATATACCGAATCCCAGCCGGCAATCCTGCTACTGGCTGTCTTTCCGGTTCTCGTAGTGTCCTCGCAGATCATCCACTTCTTTCTGTAATCTTGAGAGATCTGCGAGGATGTCGCTGGCATTTGACGGTCGGAATGAGACGCCCTCGTCCATGTCGCGTGCATTCTCGGTCGCGTCCACCGGGGGACGCTTACTGTCTGTGCTCCCCTTGCTCAACGCTCGCAGTCGTCGAGGTGGTGGTGGTGGTGGCGGCGGCAGAGGTTGATTGCTGGAACTCAGCGTCAGACCGTTCACATAAGAGATCCGTCGCGAGGCTTTCAACGAGGCACGTCGGAGGTCTTGAAGCGACGCTGGATCGGGAGAATCATCCGTCAGTGTAAAAGTAGGTTGAGCGATATTCTCTTTTCCTGGAGCAACCCTTCTAGACAGGTGATCCAGACGGGGAGCACCCTCCAGAGGTTCTAGATGCCGCAGTCCAGGGGTTGACTTGGATTCTGTGCTAGAAGAAGAAGAAGAAGAGGGGGAGGAAGAGGGGAAGCCCGACTCCAGGTTATCTTGGCGCAACCCTAGCGGAGACGGCTCATTACGGGATGCCGTGGACTTGGACCTCACAAGCTGGCTGCGTCGACGAGCCAACGGAGGGGTAGGTGGACGTTTATGTTGAGACCGACTGCGGGTGATCGTGTCGGTAGCTGGCGGTTCATTCGTTGCCCTGACCGATGAGTAACTTAGAGTTGGTTGAGATAGTCGATGTGCCCGAGGCGGCGTGCTCGAGGTCATTGATGGAGGGCTACTAGGATTACTCGGCGGCGGCAGAGGTCTCCCGGAAATCATCATATCAGAACTGATACTGATACGCTTCCCGTGATGCGATCTGGGTGGTGGCGGCGGTTTCTTCTCCTTGGTGACTGGGTGAGTCGCAAGAGCCTTGGGCTCGACATCATCAGAGCATAGATTCTCCGCCTCTGAACGGCGTCTGATGCTTACCGATGCTACCGGAGGATGATCAGCGTCGGCCTGGCCAGGGCCGTCCGTCTTGCCACCACCAAGACTAGTGTTCCCACCACTCAACAGCCCATCATTATGTACCACAGTCTGCTTCACTACTGCTTCATCCTTTTCTGCGGTAGCCGCCGGTGTCGTGATGCCAATGGCGGAGATGGGTGAGGGGGCTCTTGGTGGATCGAAATTGGCAGATAGTAGACAACCATTGTTCAGAGCAGGAGAATCGGAATCCTCCCCGGTCTCCTCGTCGCTATTGCTATCGCTCAGGTTAGGGTCCGGCTGGAACGGATCATGGCCAGCTTGCCCTTCATCGGATGATCTAGAGTCGTCGGCGTCTGATGGAGGTCGCTCGTGGGGGGGGGCATCCGGAACACGGTGGGACGGCGATGATGACGACGAACCCGGAGAGAACGCGACGTCGGAGTATTTCACAGAGGATATTGACTGTCTTGCCGTATCTGCAGCGATCAGTAATGATGAACCGACAAAGAATTACGTGCTGTGTCTCGATTCAACGAAGAAATGCTATCGAGCACCCTGGGTCCCTTTATCGTAATCGACCTCCCTCGGAAGCTGCGGGAATAGCGTCACTCACCCTTAAACTGCCTATGGCGGAAAGGATTTAATCCAGACATCGCAAAGGAACTGGACAAACTCCAGCATGAGAAAACCAGATCAGATCAACAAGGCGGGGACGTTGGGAAAGGAAGACAGGATCTGTTACCTGCCTAGCACGTAGATTTGGTCGCTATTGTTATCTGCGCTGGTTCCGGTACACCACGGAACGAACAACGTTTGGAAACTGTAAAACGATTGGATACAAATATTGGAAAAAAAAAATCTTTCGTTTTCTCTTGAGTATACCGATGCGATTGCTAGCTTTGCGTATACGCCGAGTCTCTGAGTAAAAGAAGAAAAGAAGAAAGGAAAAAAGACGACCCAAAAATAAAGGGGGAAATCTGACCAAAGTAAAAGGCTATGTTACAGTAGAATAGGAGGAACGTAAAAGGGGGGGAAACGGGAAGGACCGATGAGTAAAAGAGACTCCCTTCCCAACCACCAGGAGATTATACACAAGGAGAGATGCCTCGGAGAGAGAGGCTGCATGTACGTGTGAGGTTGCTCCCCGGCTGCTGCTGCTGCCTTCCGCCCGAAATCGAACCGTGCACGACCAAGGAAAATTGAAAGGGGGTAATCAGGATTAGGCATCCTCCACGTTAATGTCTACCAGCGCGCGGTGTTCTCAGCTCTCGTTGTAGACGTGCCACTGCTCCTCAGAGCCAAAAAAGGCCTCTGCTAGCCGCTTACCACTTTCTGTAGGCTGGCTAAAGGCGATCTTGGCCTTGGGGATCTCCATCCCGTAGATGAAGTTGCTCACCACGCAGTCGAGGAGGTCCATGGCGATGCCCTTGCGACGCGAGGAACCTGACGTCCAGATACGTGAAATGCCCACGATGGCTGGGTAGGGCTGGTCCCCAGCAGTGATGGATGAGTCATGGCCGTTGGGCTGGTCACTGGCAGGTGGCGACGGTCGCTCAACAGCTCGGGATTCCCAGATGCGCTCCGTAAGACACAGCCCAACGCAGCGGCTGTCTTTCATGTGAAGAAATACCTTGTATCGATCGGCTTTCTCGGGCGGTGCATCCCCTTGCTGCTGCTGCTGCTGCTGTTGGAGATGTTGAGGCGGTTCGATCTGACTCCAGAGAACGTCGTCCGCGATGTCCGGAGCCGATAGCTCCTTGTTGATCACCTCCAACACCTTCTTCGCCTGACCCTTGGTGGTGGGAGAAGCCTTGCGATCCACAATCACGACGTATCCTTCCTCGAAGCGTGTGGCTTCGTAGACCCAGCGCGACGCGTTCCCTCGCATAAACGCCTTGCCAAGGTCCACCCCCGTAGAGTTCCGATCGTGAAATTTCTTGTGTAGCGCAGCGTCCTCGGCGTTAGATGGGATGTATTCCATGCCACATGTAGCACAAGTCTTGCGCGTCTCAGTGCCCAGATCGATCTGCATCTGCTTCAGGACCGGTTGCTGTTGCTGTTGCTGTTGCTGCTGTAATTTCTTCTTTGGCGGCTCCGTCGACGGGCGCACGCTGTTGGAGTTGACCTCTGTGAGCGGGGAGGCATTGCTTGCCTCCTTGGTTGACGAATGTTTCCGTTTAAGAAAGGCAAAGGTCGGCTTGCGCGTGTTGACCGGCGGGCTCAGCCGTGGCGGCGGCGACGAGGGGGGTGTCGACAGGTCGTCCTCCTCCTGAGTCGCTTCGGAGAGCACGACCGAGTTGCGACGCGATGGACTCGACAGGATGGCGGCTGACGATTCGCGTATGGCATACTGCAGGCTCAATTCCGCATCGTCGGACTCATGGCCCGACTGCACGCGTCGTTTCTTCGCGGCTGGGTGCTGGTCGTCGTCAAACACGCGCCATACCGGTCTTCCGTACGTTTTCATGAGGCCTCTAGACCGCGGCGTGTCAGTCAGTAGGTAGAGCGCGTCTCTCTCTCCCTTCTCCTCTGCGCGTAGCATGGGGGCCGCAACCAGGGTACGTACCGCTTGAAAGAATTCGTGACTGTCCACGGCATCTCCTCTCAGAGTAGACTGCACATCGACAATGGGTTGGATCAAGGGGTTCACCGTAAGAGGGGAAGCAGGCGACTGACGTGTTGTCGTCTCTGCCCTATTATTATTATTTTTTTTGCCCCCCAAAGGACGGGCTTCTGCGGGAGCAAATCCTACGTAAGCTGATCAGTGACGGAACGCGATCCCAGGGCGCTAGTCCCAACTGGGTCATATTGCTTCCAGTCCGTGTCACAGACAAATGAGGAAGGCGATGGGCGTCCCACTCGGCCAACGGTCGGGTGGGCACGGATTGACGAGCTTACCAAATTACCAGACCAGCTTTCCCTCACTAATACCTATTGTCTCAGCCCGACAGGCTTGAACGGTGGCGAAGATCGAAGATCGAGTGATCGGCTGTGGGGAGACGTCGGAAGGGTTGGAACTTGGCAGCTTCTGACCCCTGTACTGACTGTGTACAAGGGGGGGGGATATGGAGTAGGTTAATGACCTCCCAGGTGGCTAGCTGGGTAGCCTAACTAACTGACTGACAAGAAAAGCCCGCGATTTTGTAAGGCAGAGCAATAACACGCGAGGTCACGGACGGTTCTCGTTATAGGAGATGCTCAGTCGGACTCGGCTGAGATGGTGGAGGTCGGCCTGCTTCGACTCAGCCTGCTGAATGATGACACGAGAAGCCGCAGCCTAAACAACTGGTGGCCTCGTCGAGAGCTTTAATTCTTCTCTACGTATCATCATCTGAGGGCTCTGGTTGGAATCGAAACTTTAAAGCTGTTCGAACCCAGGCGTATAATACTCCATACCTCGTACTCGCTGTTGGCTGGAGGGAGGATGTGGGCCTGCGTTCCAACTGCACGGGATGCCCCTCGCCCCCTTTAATAATGATTCTTGCTGGACCACTGGTGTGGCGGTAGCTGTGAGGACTGTATCTGGCGACACATACCACTTCTTGTTGGCTGGCGCGGGGATGCCAGATCTGCCTTGCTGGGTGGAAAGGATGGGCGTGGATCCCCAGCCTCCTCCCCCAATCCATGCCCTTGCGCCTAATAGGTACTACATAGTACATACTACATACACTAGGACAACATGCTTGCCAGCACTCCGTATGGCTGGCTAAGCAGCCTGCGCCAGTGGAATGATAAGGATTGTCCTACCCTTGACAATCACACGCGATCTCAGAGAACAGTGCTTTGTCTCCTCTCTCTGTTGTCTGTCATTCGCTGCGTAGCTTCTCAGCAAAGTGAAAGAAGAAGGTCCCTTCATTACTCCATAATCAGTCTGCGAGGCACTCCGTACCTGTGATTAATTCCTGTAGTTTTGCTTTTCTCTTAACACCACAGTCCAATTACGCGTTAGCAGTTGTCGGCGAGGTGGAAAAATTCCCTGGCGTTGCTCTGGGATAAATACCCGACGACCTATGAAAGTCTCCAGGGGCGTGATATACAGGCATCATATGAACAGCCTGGTGGAAGAGCCCAAGTGGATCGACCAGAGTGGCTCTATCACCTAGGCCTAAGCCTTGTCGATACAATTAGTTATCGAATATAAGCGTAGAGGTGACGCCCACCGCAAACCTCTTTCTTGAGACAAGCAACAGCCATCGACAACACATGTGACTTCCGCTTTCCTGATTCCTGAGGTTCAAGCTTGTCTGTAGAGCTGTCGTAAGGATGCGGGGGACCTGGTACTACATGGTAGTACAACAGGTTGTACAGAATCCTAGATTCCAATCATCTGAGAGATCAGAATTGCTCTTTCGCCATGACACCACTGTCACATCATATTCTTGACCTAGTAGTATTAGAGACATCCTGTACTCCGTACCTCTAAATGACAGTATAGTATTGCCACTGTGCAGTGTAGTAGTTACTCCGAAATCGTTTATTGCTCCGAAATCCGATATTGTTTCGCCGAGTCCTCAGTCTATCCTGGCCTTCGGTCTATCTGTCAGTTCAAGATGCATGCATAGATTCAAGTACTCTGCATTCCTCAATGTACCGGTATAGGCGAGATTTTATCGTTGATGTCGACGTAAAGGAGAACCAAAGAATTGACTCTTGGGATCATCAGTATGCCTGTGAATAACCAGCCCGAGAAGAAGTCATCAATCAATGCTGCTCGTTTTTCCTTGTGTCTTTTTATTGACTCCATCTGCGAAAATTCCGTCTCTCCCAATGGATAAATTAAGAGTCCTCCTTCAAATAGTTCTCCCGGAGAGATGCAAACTTATCGTTGAGGGATTGCGGGGTGCGAAAGTCGGAGTTTCGTGGAAGAACTAAAAAATGCCCGTCTGTCCGCCATCAGCGACTTTTTCTCCACCTCACGCGTTGCAGAAACTGCTCAAATATTACCCTCACTCGAGCAGTTTCTTGAAAATTTATCTGGCTGTGGCTTGTTTCTGTTTCGAGAGGACTACTCCACTCAAATCAATCAGAGAGTTCTTTGTTGCTTTCGTGGCCTGAAAATATTTTCCTACAGGCAAGATGTCCGAATCCCCCCAGACCGCAGGCAAGCGTAAGAGAGCCAGTAAGTAGCATCTGAGTCTTTCATCCACCACAGTTTTTTGAGCAGAGCCTATATTTGGCAAGAAGAAAAAAGAAAGAAAAAGAGAGAAGAGGGAAAGCTAATATGACTCGAGTATCAGGGACTCAGTCTTGCCCGCCTCCCGAGCTCCCCCAGCTCGTGGCCGAACAACATACCCCGATTCCGGCTCATGATAAAGACACGCAGCGTTTGATTGTGGTGCTTTCCAATGCCAGTCTTGAGACCTACCGGGCCTCTCATGGCGGACGGAACGGGGCTGCCCGTGAGGAGAAGTACTCGCTGTTGAACAGCGACGAACACATTGGAATCATGCGCAAGATGAACCGAGACATCAGCGAGGCTCGCCCGGATATTACACATCAGGTTAGAATTCTGGCTTCTTTGATATGGTTTTGGTTCAGTGGCTTACAAATGCAGTGCCTGCTCACCCTCCTCGACTCGCCGATCAACAAGGCGGGCAAGCTTCAGATTTACATCCACACGGCCAAGGGTGTTTTGATCGAGGTCAACCCGACTGTCCGCATTCCTCGCACATTCAAGCGGTTCGCTGGTCTGATGGTCCAGCTGCTGCACCGTCTGTCGATCCGCTCCACCAATTCGCAAGAGAAGCTGTTGAAAGTCATCAAGAACCCGATCACGGACCACCTGCCCCCGAACTGCCGCAAGGTGACCATGAGCTTCGAGGCCCCCGTGGTGCGCGTCAAGGACTACATCGAAACGCTGAAGCCCAAGGAGAGTATCTGCATTTTCGTCGGCGCGATGGCCAAGGGTCACGACGACTTTGCCGACACCTTCAAGGACGATACGATCAGTATCAGTAATTACAGTCTGAGTGCCAGTGTGGCCTGTAGTAAGTTTTGCCACGCTGCCGAGGAGGTCTGGGACATTCTATGAGCCTTGTGTTCTTCGGATTCCCTGAACCCCTTCAGCCACCCACCCTGTCCGAGGCTTGACGGCGACGGACGACGGACGACGGACGACGACGACCGATCAAATACTAAACCGGCTCAAAAAAACTCACCGATGGCAAATATTGAACGCGATGGCATGCCAATTTGACTAAACAGGCTTCCCGAGGAATATATATGACTGCCTACAGGTTTCTCCATCTGCTGATCGATCCTTTAGTGGAGTATCTACATTTCTTTACTTATTTTCCTGTTTAATTCTGGACTCCTGTCCAGATTTGTATTTCTCTGTTTTCTTTTGTCTCTCTCTTGTCAATTGGCTTCTGTTTTTTTTTTCAATTTTGTGCATCTTGGAACTCCATGGAACAGGGCGATGCCGGATGGCCAAGATCACAACATCGAGGTCTGTTCCGGGGGTCCTGGCGCTGTTTGGCAAGGTTCCAAGATCGGCCAACGGAACCGCTGCATTGAGACACTGTCCGGATCTGATTCAGTTTTCACAACAAGACGTGCAGGTTCGACAGCCTCTCAAGGCAGGGTCTGGTGTTTGCGACCTGCTCTTGCGCTCCTGCTAAGCCCTCCTTGATAGGTTTGTACCCGCTCGACAAACAACCGCCGATAATCGACTATCTTCTACATTGATTTTTGTGAGACACGAAACAGTTCCCGAAGACACGGATCCAACAAACAAAAAAAAAACTCTTGCCAGGGCCCCTTTAACAGAATCCATTCAGCTATCCGCTTAATGAACAATTGATCAGACCGTCGCGTCTACCTTTCGGTATTTTAAGACACGAGAAACCTACTTGCTTCATGTAGACGTTTGGATTTCACGCCAAGTGGCTCGTATAGAGCTCTACCCGCATAGGCTGTCTCGGAACACCGCCAGTTCATATGCTGTCCACATCTTACACTTCTCCTGTCCAGTTCCTTGTATAGACTGTCTTTTGTAATATGCAGCGGGAGACGGAATAATCGGTATAGTAAGCTTCTCGGTGGCTGGGGTCGGTCTCTCTCTCTCTCTCTCGACGTGGCACACAGGAAGCAAGTGGACCTGTTTTTCCGCCAGCGTATGGAGGATAAGATGGGAATCTTTATTCCTTCGCACTTCGTAAATGATTGATTCTCGATCTCTAGTTCCAGAGGCTGTACAGTGAAGGGACCTGTAGTGACCTGGTTGTGAGCACTGAACACTGGGAGCATCAAGTCACGGTTAGCGTCTAGCTGGATTAGGACAACCCCCTAAGAAACGCGTTGGAACCTGGAAGACTCTTTCTTCTTCCTTCCTCGACTTTGACTTCGTCGATCGTCCTGCATGGCCCCTCGTTTCTTTTTCCTGACCACAGCCTGTCCGACGAACTGACTGGGCACACAACTTAGGTAGGCAAAGTGCAGTGGATGCGCTCTAGCGGTCAGACAACGCACTCTAGCGACTAACTGCCGCAGAAATGCCCAAAGCCAACGAACGAGCAGTGATTCGAACCACCCGCCAGCTAACGCCCCATGGCCAGAGCCTATAGAGCTGTTCCACTGGGACTTGTCCAGTGTCCAGTCACTCCCAATGTCCGTCCCTTTATCCATTTTCC
Source organism: Penicilliopsis zonata CBS 506.65 (assembly GCF_001890105.1). Lineage (NCBI taxonomy): Eukaryota > Fungi > Ascomycota > Eurotiomycetes > Eurotiales > Aspergillaceae > Penicilliopsis > Penicilliopsis zonata. The sequence goes on from NW_019208927.1 coordinate 192,653, forward strand.
AGGGAAGAAGCCCAATCCGTGTTCTGCCGCCCAGTGTCGCCTCACCTTTTCAGTTCCTTCTCGGTCATCCCGCCGGGTTTCTCGGTCATCTTTGGTCGAGGACGGTAAACCTGTAACAGCGAAGCGGCGATGACTGGTTATGACGGTCCCTTATTTACGGGTCCGTGTTTTTTCCCCCACGATGACCTGGCACGCTCTGAGTCTCTGACGGCCACCTGCACAAAAGTGGCCGCCGCGTGGATGGGTCTCCTTCGTCTGCCCCTCCCACCCCTCCCTCGACGACGCTCCGATAGGGGAAGCTGGAAGGTGAGTCTCGGTCATGGTCGAGGAGACGGGCAGCAGGACTGCATCCGGCCTGCAGAGACGACTTCGTCTTTAGGTTTGGTGCGAGAGGGGGAAGGCGATTCTGCCTGCAAAATGCGAGGCTAGACGGTGGAGGCAAATGCTACCTCCCCCCTGGTCGTGAAATGCAGGTTGGGCATTCGTCGGAATGGCCTCGTCCATCTCGCTCCGGCGATGAAACAACTGCAGGTGTCGTCTGCTTCGGCCTTTCTTTTTTTGGGACCCTCTCTATGTATGACTCAATCGATGCAGAGAGTGTGTTGTCTCCTACATATATCTGTGTCCCAACCACCCCCACCACGGAGAGATTCATTTGTTCTAGGAATTCATACCATCAATATTACTTCCGCTTCTCTTCTATTGTATCTTCTTCTTCTGTCCTGGCTACGCGGCAGACTTGCTAGGCCTGCCACGCGATCATGCCTGTTTCGCACCTGACCCTAACTGTCTCCCATCTTCCAACCTCAACCTCATTCTTCCTATCATGCCTCCAGCCCCTCGGGTACCAGTTCATCGGTCGTCATGACGATTATATTGGCTTCGGCCAGAAACCAGGAGAGCCGGCGGACTTTTGGATCACTGAGCAAAAGCCTGGGTAAGTCTTTTTTTATTGTCCTTCCAGGATACGACACCGTAATAACCTGACTGATTAGTACTCCTGCCGGTGCCACTCATGTCGCCTTTCCTGCTCCTTCGAAAGATGCTGTGGGCTCCTTTTTTATCTGCGCCCTCAAGGCAGGGGGCAAGATCCATGGAGAGCCCAAGACTCGCGACTCCGACTCAGGCTACTACAGCGCTGCCGTGATTGACGTCGATGGCAACAGCATTGAGGCCGTCTACCGGCCCCCTACCTCGGCGGCCAAGTCAGTTGTCAGCAGCGGTCCCGCCCTGAATCTGATCGAGAATGGTTCGGTGGTCTCCAGGGCCACCTCCAAAGTCAGCTCAGTCAAAACCGAAAGCATTGCGCCGCCCAGGTCCGTCGCCAAATCGGTCACCAAATCGGTCGTCTCCGAGACCAAGTCCTACTACTCCAAGGCACCGACGGTCGTTGAGCGGGCCGTTGAGCGAGCCGCGCCAACGGTTGTCTCCCGAGAGGTCAAGGCGCCCTCTGTAGCTCCTTCTGCTCCTTCCACCTCTACCACTACCTACAACATCTATCATCAAACATTGCAGCAGCAGCAGCCGCAACCGAAGTCAGACGATGGAAGCACGGTGGCCAAAACCATTGTGGGCACCCTTCTAGGGGCTGCAGCAGGCGCTGCCATCGCGTATGCAATGGTGAAGGGAGACTCTCAGTCCGAGACATCCTCTCAGACGGCCCCGCCGGAATATACACCCCAGGACTTGCCTCGACTGCTCGCCTCTACCGCTTCTCAGACCCTCTCGCAGGTCCAGAGCCAGGCCCAGGCCCCGCCCATGTTCCAGGCGATCGAAGCTGCCCCCGCCCGAAGCACCTACTCTCGCCAGCAGGATGCGGCGTCGACATATTCTCGCAGTGTAATGTCGAAGAACCCACGCGCTGACACTATCTACGAGGGCACCGAGTTCTACCCCCCACCCAACCAGACACGGAGCGTCTATTTGGATGAGAACGGCCGGCGGTCCTCGGAGGGCAGCGTGTATAGCAGCACGCGAGAACTCCCGCTGCGTGCCATTGAGTACCCACCATCGGTTACCCGGTCGCAGAGCTTCCCGTGCAACCCGAGCACGTTTATCAGCAGCTACCACGAGCCAGCGCAAGAGAATTTCGAGCGGGGCAGCACGTACACCGCGTCGACGATCAAGGCAGCGTCCAAGGCATACGACGACGGCCGTTCCTCCCACCACTCTTCCCACCACTCGGTTGCCAAATCGCTAGCCAACAACAGCACTGCCTCCAGCACCCGGACGGCGCGCCAGATCCCACTCCCCGAGGGGTCTGTCGCCTCCTCCTACCGCAGCACAGCGACGGCCAGCAACAAGTCGGGCGTCTCCGCGCGGCACATCCCCCACCCTCCCCAGAGCATGGCGGGGAGCGCCGCCATCTTCCCGGACACACTGGACGTGGACTCGTACGTCTCGCCCGCCGACTCGGTCAGCCAGATCGGCGACTCCCGCCGCTCCTCCGCCCCCTCCATCCACTCCCACTCGCCGTCGCACGCTGCTCGCTCCCTCCACTCCTCCCACTCCAAGGCTGCCGACTCGCACGTCTCCAAGCGCTCCAGCCGCTTCGACGAGCCCGTCCGTCCTAGCGACTCCATCAGCCAGGTTTCTAGCCATGCCTCGCGTGTCTCGCATGCCTCGCATGCCTCGCAGCAGACTGTTAAAGCGAGTGGGAGTGTCGCGCCGTCCAAGGCGTCTAGAGCTAGTAGGAGTCAAGCATAGTCTTTTCTTCTTCTTTTTCTTCTTTCTTCTTCTTCTTTTTTCTTTTATGCTCTCTTTCTTTCACATATTTTCTGCTATGCATCTACGGCGTTCGACTCAAGTCTACACATGTAAATCAAATCAGATCCAGTCTGTTTATAATTGGACTACGTACTACAATAGAATCTCTGGGTTAGGCTCTAGAATAGTAGTCCTTATGATCCAAGATAGACTCGAGGAAATATGCTCAAGTATGTCAATTACGTACAACTACAGACTACAGTAAAGGTTAGATCATCGCAACTCATTCCTATCTCACGATGACAACATCCCCTCCCCGACCGTCCATCGCTGGTCTCGCCCGCCTCGCCCCAAACCACACAACAAAGTTCAAGTTCTCTTTTCAGTCATCAGTGTTTAAATTTATTCGTTCCCGGTGAAAAATAGTAATGCCATGAATGCATGATGAGAGAAGGTCATAATGATCGTCTGATATGACATTTCCCGCCAAAAAATAAAGAAAACGTAAGGAAAATAAAAAAATAGAGGAAGAGGGTGGAAAAAAAGCGGAGGGTCAAGGGCACGCAAATGTTTCACAGAGAAAACAAGGAAAGGATCTACGATCACGGTACGCCAGGCTTTCGGATCTGATCTAACGGAGGGGAAGAAGACGCAGAAGCGAGGTTGATGACAAGCATGGTGTTTTTTTTTTTTTGTTTGTTTTCGGATGTGCGAAGATCAAATGGCGTATTTGCGAGTCCACTCCCGCGCGGTTGCCTCGTATCGGGGACGATCGGTCTTGTACACATGCGCGATCTCGGGCACAAGGGGATCGTCGGGGTTGGGGTCAGTGAGCATCGAGCAGATGGAAAGTAACACTACATTACATAGTTAGCGTGGTGTTTTTTTTTTTTTTTTTTTTTTTCCTTTTTAGAAAATGCAAATCAAAGAAGAATAAGCCAACCTTTAGAGATTGTAAGGGCAGGGCTCCATTGGTCCCTCAGGATGTCGAGACAAATGCTGCCGTTCGAGTTGATGTTGGGGTGATAGATGCGAGTAGTGAAGGTGACCTTGGGAGGCTTGAAGGGGTAGTCGGTGGGGAAGTGAATCGACAAGAAGAAAACACCTCCAGAGTACGGCGAGTCACCCTATATACAATATTAGCTCATTCATAATCCCGGGTGTGAAGAGAACAAGTCTCGAGTACTCACAGGACCCATTATCGTCGCTTGCCAGTGAAACTGGAATAAGAAAACATCATGTCAGCACCGTTGTAGTTTTGTTGGTGTGGTCGTCGACAACGCCTGCAGATAGATAGCCCCGCCATCCGGCGGGCGGAAAGGTCCAAGGAGGGGTAATTGCGTACCAGATCATCGCCAACAGGGCCGGCAGAGCAGGAAGAGGGTGGATCACTAAGAACATGACAGTTAGTAAAGATGAAGGGATATGAGGTGAGGATGGAATGGAATGACATTCTGCCACCCAAGTCGTTCCGACAACCAACACCCCGCAGTGGTGGGGTGAGGGATCAAAGACGACCGACAGTGACGCCAGTTCCATCAGCGCATCACAAGGGAGGAATCCTCTCTTACCGGCCGAGGTCAGTGAGTTCCTTGTTAATTCTCTTAAGAGCCATTCTGAGGATGATATAGGGTCAAGGAGAGACGGTTTCTCTTGGATGAGCAGGCGGGTATTAGGTATGGGTGTTCTGCGTTGGTAATGAGTCAGTCAGAGAGAGAGAGAGAGAGAGAGCGAGAGAGAGAAAATATAATTAAATAGGAAAATAAAAAAAAGACAATCGACAACAAGGCCAAGACATGCAAATATATAGGTTGGTACTCACAGAAATGGAATTAGCCGTTGATCGGTGGAGAGAGAGAGAGAGAGGGAGGGAGGGAGAGGGAGAGAGAAGAAGACGAGAGGTGGAAATTGGGCTGAAAGAAAGACGAGCGAGACGGGGAGATCACGGGCAGCAGCAGCGGTAACCCGGTTTACAATACCGATACGATTTGACCACAGCCACGCTGAGCCTCCGCCGATTCGGTCAGCAATTATTAATGGGCGAGGATATGGTTAATAATTAGAGGAAGCCGCGTCGATAATTCTGCTGTATGCTGCCTATTCGAATTCCCGGCCGGGTGTTCTCCTCATATCGCCACCTGCAGTCTCTGTTCGGGTGCCGTATGACTGGAGTAATTCGGTGATGACAGTGGCGGGTCCTGGAAAAAATTGCACTCCACTGCCGACCACTGAAGATACTGGAGACGCTGAGATTCTACATGGTAGGGCTACAGGCTAAGGCGAAGGCGAAGGCGAAGGAAGGCAAAGGCAAAGGCTTCGGGTTACAGCCTTGAACCACACCAGGATCGAAGATGACGCCCTCATTGAGCCTCGTCCGTGTTTCGGGATGAGAGCACCCGTCCCATTTCCCTAATTGGATGTCATGTGATTTGTATTGGGGACAGGCAGGAGTACTCAGTACATAGACAGGTTAGTAGTACCTACTCTACCTTAGGTAGGTACTCACTCATTGTGTCTGGATAGTTCATTCGCTCTACAGATACACTCTAAACAAACGCTTGGACTCCAGTAATAGCCCGACCCAAGATCAGCGCTGTAGAGTCGAGTCAGTCAGTGTACTCGAAACCTCGGTGTTGATGACAGAGGGATAGAGAACTTACAGTGGATATCACTCTGGCCCTCGTATGTCTGCACAACGAAAAGATTGGCCACATGTCGACCGATGTGGTATTCGTCGCTGGTGGCATTGCCGCCAAACACTTCTTGGAGTCTGTGAGGTTGGTCAGTCGCGTTCCACGGAAGAGAAGAGAGGAGGAGGAGGAGGAGGAGGAGGAGGAGGGAACTTACACCCGGGCGTTCGCAAGGGCACGATCGCAGTTCTGCCGCTTGATCATGGAAATCATTTCGGGGGCCATGGTGCCCGCGTCTTTGAGACGAGCGACCTGGACCGCCGCCAGGGTGCCGTAGGCGGCGTCCGTGGCGGCGTCGGCCAACTTCTTCTGCACAAGCTGGTATTTGGCAAGCGGGTTGCCCCTGAACTGCTTGCGTTCAAGGGCGTAGGTGCGAGCACGGTCGAGACAGTCCTCCAGCGCTCCCATGGCGCCAAAGGCGATCCCCAGCCGCGCGCTGTTCAGACAGGTAAACGGGCCCTTGAGCCCCTCGACGTCCGGGAACATGTTCTCCGCGGGCACGGGGCAATCGTCCATCTGAATCATGCCCGTGATCGAGGCACGCAACGCGCTCTTGTTCTTGATCGCGGGGGTCTCCAGCGTCCCCGGCGGACAACCGTCGCGCTCGACGAGAAACCCACGGATCTTGCCCGTGCTCTCCAACTTAGCCCAGACGAGCATCACGTCCGAGATAGGCGAGTTGGTGATCCACGTCTTCGTCCCGGACAGCAAGTAACAGCCCTTTTTCGTCGGATGCTCCCTCGCAACCGTCTCCATCGAGCCCGGATCCGATCCGTGATTCGGCTCCGTCAGGCCAAAACATCCCGCTATCGTTCCCCTGGCTAACCCGGGCAGGAACCGCTCTTTCTGCTCCGTCGTCCCGAACTCGTAGATCCCCGTCATCACAAGCGAGCTCTGCACAGACATCCCAGACCGGTACCCGGAATCCACCCGCTCGACTTCCTTCGTGATCAGGCCCGACGCCACCGTGCTCGCCCCGGCGCATCCGTACCCCTCGATAGAAGCCCCGAGCAGTCCCAGCTCGCCCATCTCCTCCAAGATCCGTCGGTCGTAGTCTTCGTTCCGGTACGCCTCGAGCACCCGAGGCATCAATCGTTCCTGGCAGTACTGCCGTGCTGTCTCCCGGATCGCCAGCTCCTCCGCCGTGTATAATTCAGATGCTGCCAGGGGGTCTTCCCAGTCGAACAGGGCGGTAGAGTACCCGCGTGAGACGAGCGGAGAGGGCGTAATAGGAATCGGCTGTTTCGCACGAAGATGACGTGCCGCTCGGAAGAGTGTTCGGTTCATCGTGAATCGCTGAAAGCAGGGGAGAACTCGCGTCGATAATCAGTTCAATTCACTCTTGTTATGAGATAGGGAGAAATGAGCTCGCTTCAAATTGATGGGAAGCTGTATCACTGATAATAGAGCTTCGGTTAGGAGTCCTCGGCTGGTTGAGATATGGGCCGAGGATCCGTCGGCGAAGGTGGCCGATTATCGATAAGCTTCAGTACAGTAATAACTAATAGTAAATTTAATAGTAATAGTAAATTTAATAGTAATAGTAGTAATAGTAATAGTGGTAATAGTAATAGTGGTAATTAGTGTATAGTCTATATTCTTCGTATGCTGTCCGGGACTATGAATATACACAGTAAGTCTACAGCAAGAATCTGGGTACAGGAAGAGGATTAAGCCGGCATCTGCGACTGAAGAAAGTCAAACACCCCCGTGGGAAAATACTCCTCGTCAAATCCCCACAGGTCGGCCATCATGGGGTCCGCAGAACCCTCGGAGAGACCTGGCTGGTGCTTCTCCTGTGGCATCGTCAGGCCGAAGCCGGTGTTCCGCTCGGCGGAGAGAGGAGCTACCCCTATCAAAGGGGGTGGGTGGCTCAGAATCGTGTCGTGCTCGGCGCGGGACTGGGAACTCGAAATGACGGCCGGTTTGAAGAGTGATGGGAGAGGCGTGTGCGCGGCGTGATGACCGGAGGGCTGTTGTTTTTGTTGTTGCTGTGGTTGTTGTTGCTGCTGCTGCTGATGTTGCTGTGTGCACCGTTTGTCCCACTCCTCCAGCCCGGCAAGCATCTTTCCCAACCCACGAGCGATATGATGACTGAGATGGCGCTCTCCCGCCCGCTGACTGCAGGACACCATCAACTCGACAACCCGTGCAACCAGATTCCGAACGTGATTGGGGTCGATAAGGAGTCCCGCCGACGCAATGGAATTCAGCTGACCCGGGGGCCCCGTCTTGACGGCGATCTTGAGGAGAAACACCGCTGCAAACGTGATCATGCTGTGCAGGTAGAGGGGCACGCCGACTAATGCTCGCTGGATGTCCGGCTCGTCGAGGACGACCTGAAGGGTGGCAATGGCGGAGTCAATGGCAATGTTGGCACGTTTCTTGCGCTCAGGAGACATCACCCGTGCAGAGGAGGAGGAGTGGTAGGTCCGTAGGGCGACCGAGTTCAATTGTAGGCGGGAGAAATGAGAGTGTAGCCAGATGGCTTTGATTGGGTACGCGCCAACATGCCGGCTTCCTATCAGCCGCGGACTCCAAGTAGTCTCCCAGCCCCTGATATCTGCGTCAAAGCGATCAAGTGTGGGGAAGTCGCTTTCCGGCACTTCCAGATCGACGTCCGGACCAAAAGCGTGGTAGATTCGGGTCAGAACGATGAACAGATCAACTTGACAGTGTAGGCGAAGATCCGGCTGGGAGACTGTCGGGGAGAGTGTGAGCGTGTTATGGTTTGTGATGGTCGGGTCTTCGTGGATGATGGGTGGTCGGCCATATGCAATCGAGAAATGGTGTTCCAGCACCTAAACAAGTCAGCATAAATTTCAGTCCAAAGGAGCCCCAGGGCCTTCTTCAATGAGACATACGTAAAGAAGATACCATAGCCGGACTTGTTCTATATGTTCTGGGGAGCCCTGCGCCGCCTTACGGTAGGACTGGTGCACGTTACGCTCCGTGGCAATGCGAACCGCGTAGCCGGACAGCTTCCAGCTCACGTCCGCAAGCCAGAAAGCCCCAATGCACAGGGCCCGCAGGTCATCGAGGGAGTGGCGGTGGCCGAGCATGGACTCGGATGCCAGCCTCGCAAATTCGACGTAGCAGGTATCGTAGATGCGCTCCTTGGTCGGCATGTGCAGTGCGGTGACGGCAAGAATAGCCGCCGAAAGCATGGAGGAAGACTTGCGGACAGACACCAAGTCCTTATGGACGAGTAGGATCCCGTCCCACAGATAGCGGTTGAGCACTTGGTCAAAGTGTTGGAACAGCTCTTCGGCCTCTTGAAGGGCCACCACCCCTCTAGAAATGAAATCCGCTCCTAGCGTTTGGTCCGGTGCATCCTGCCGGCTCGGCGAGTCCTTGCGAAAATGCTCCAGTTGAGTAACCTCGTAAAGGCTTCCCATCGGGGCGGTTACCAGCGACGAAGCTCCGCCGTCTTCCCGTTCAATTAAATATTGAGGCTGTTGTCGCTGGTATCCGTAACCCGCAGCCCCAGACGCACTACCCATGGCCAGGTTCGCTCTACTGCTCATGAGAGCCGTTGCTAATTCCTCCGTCGAGACAGTCGACTCCTTCCGATCCCCTTTCTTCGAGAGCGTTTCTGGGGTTCCATCGCATGATTGATAGTATGACAGCTCCGGCAACTCTGCTTTCCGGAGCAGATCCGCCACCGCGAGCTCGATCATCGACTTCCAGCTAGAGAAAATTAAATGTCAGCAAATAATCAATGATGTATTTCAGTCTCACAGATATGCGAAGAAGGAAAGAAACATACTCCGCTTCATCCTCCAACAATGTCTGCAGACTCTTGTTCACGACGCAGTCCAAGTTCATGCGCCGACACCGATGACATACCGCCTCCCCCGCCTTCATATCACACCGAACCTTGTGTCGCTTGCATTCCGTGCACGCGCGGATCCTACGCGAGATCTTCGGGATATACCTGCCAGGCTGCCGCGAGTCATCCTCGGAGCCATTATTCGGCGGGAACGCTCCCTGCGGCGAGGCAGCGGAGGGGTCTCCATTGCTTGACGACTCGAAATGCGTGCGACTCCGCTTCATCATGAATCGAGATTCATCCTCCTCCCGTGTAACACAGACCGCACTCACTATCGCATCAGTTCCTGGCCGACGCAAGGGGTCATCTGTACCAGAACGACTCTCCGTACACCGTGAATAAGAAGGGGGGGGACCTTCCTTCCTGCCTTCAGCTTATCGGATGACAAACAGGAGGAACTGCCGAATAGGTTTAGGCGCAGGTCTGGGGCCTCTAGTCCCAAATTGGCTAGACGCGGGGGGAAGGGGGATTTCTAGTCACGTGCTGCGATGTGGGTGTCGTAGATCAGGCTATTCCCAATACGGTCTAATGAAAGGATGCGCGTCATGAGCAGCGCGTCTCGTGTTTTTTTGGCAACTGCGAGGTCTGGAAGGTGCAAGCAACACCTCATCAGCACAATGGGTATTAAACGTACGTGATTTCGAGTATAGACGATGCGGCGATTGGGGTTATGTTTTCATCAAGTGGTTACTGTTGCTGACTTTATAGAGCTCTACCAGGTTATCTCTGAAAATGCGCCCGATGCTGTCAAGACGGGCGAGATCAAGAACCACTTCGGTCGCAAGGTGGCCATTGTACGTGATGTACCTATTGGATTGAACATGAGCCAGAAGATGCTAATTGGAGTTTATAGGATGCGTATGTTGTTGTTCTTGTTTTAGTGATGAAGCTAATCCAAGCAGGTCCATGAGTATCTACAGTTTCCTCATTGCCGTGCGATCCGAGGGTCAGCAGCTGATGAGCGAGACGGGCGAGACGACATCGCATCTGATGGGCATGTTTTATCGGACGCTACGGATGGTCGACAACGGGATCAAGCCGCTTTACGTATTTGACGGGGCGCCGCCCAAGTTAAAGTCGGGCGAGTTGGCGAAGCGGGTAGCACGCAAGGCGGAAGCCACAGAGGCCCATGAGGAGGCCAAGGAGACAGGCACGGCGGAGGACGTCGAGAAGTTCTCGCGGCGGACCGTTCGAGTGACCCGGGAGCACAACGCGGAATGCAAGAAGCTGCTGAAGCTCATGGGGATCCCATACATCGATGCGCCCACGGAGGCCGAAGCGCAGTGTGCCGCACTGGCCCGGGCAGGGAAGGTCTACGCGGCGGCGTCGGAAGACATGGACACGCTGTGTTTCGACTCGCCGATCCTTCTGCGACACTTGACCTTTAGCGAGCAGCGGAAAGAGCCTATCCAGGAGATTCACTTAGATCGTGCTCTTGAAGGGCTCGGCATGGACCGCAATCAGGTAAGACAATACCTTGCGGAGAGCGGATGCAATCTACGGATCATTCAACTTACATGCTCTAGTTCATTGACTTGTGCATTCTACTCGGGTGCGACTATCTAGAGCCCATCCCGAAAGTGGGCCCGAACACAGCTCTCAAGATGATCCGGGACTGCGGCAGCCTAGAGAAGGTGATCGAGTCGATCGAGCAGGATCCAAAGAAGAAATACGTGATCCCGGAAGACTGGCCGTACCAGGACGCGCGCGAGCTGTTCCTGCACCCCGACGTACGCGAGGCCAGCGATCCCGCGTGCGATTTCAAGTGGGAGGCGCCGGACATCGAGGGGTTGATCACCTTCCTGGTCAAGGATAAGGGGTTCAACGAAGACCGCGTGCGCAACGGCGCGGCTCGGCTGGAGAAGAACCTCAAGACGGCGCAGCAGTCGCGACTGGAAGGGTTCTTCAAGCCGGTGGCCAAGACAGACGCCGAAAAGGCAACGCAGAAGCGGAAGCACGAGGAGAAGCTGCAGGAGCAGAAGAAGCGCAAGAAGGAGGAGGCCAAGGCGAAAAAGGAGGCCAAATCGAAGCCTCGGGGCGCTGTCTAGAAGGGATGTATTCAAATAAATTATTTAAAATTTTCATCGGTATTATTGTAATCCAGTGCTTCTGATTAGTTCGTCCAGGTTGTTCTTTTTTCCCACGGCGGGCGTCCGTTGGGTATGGCATCAACCACTGCCGAGTACGGCGATCTAGAAGGGATCTTCCTCCCAGAACACACATATCAGGGGCTAATGGACTATTTATCTGGGTAGCTAGTATATATAGGTATTCCAAAATACTTTGTCTCGTTTTAATCGAAGTAATGGACTTGTTACGTTGAGTTTTCGGCATTCTACAGGATAACTACCTGGTTATTGGGAGGAATTCGGTACTCTGAACAGAACAAGATCTTGAGACATAGGTATAGGTTATTACCTATTTATAAATTAATAACAAGAGCGACCTTACTCATAAATAGTATATTCATCCAGATTCCAGACTATCTCATATGAAATATCAATGAATTAGCCTCACTCAATATGCCACCACCTCGTGAGTATGCAAGGAGCATGATCTTAGCATCTGCAGTGTCTTGCGCATCTACCGAGGAGAGATCATGTCTAACTATAAATATTTATAGAAGAGATCAGTAGGCGAGGCGATAGAAGGGAATTCTTACCCATAGAACCAAGCACAGAGAGAAAATCAGCATCTGGAGAATCGTAGCGATCAGCCGGAAGACCTGGAAGAGAGAAAAGGCTGCGACGCGAGGAAACAAGACCTCCCAACCATCCAGCTCTGATATAGACCACTTCACACTCACTCACAGATCAAACCACAAAAACAACCTGTTCAACCAAGCTTCCTTCATCAAGGCTACTCAACCATGGAACACACGCCCAGCCCATCCCATGACCGGCCAGGCCTGAGCTGTTGTTTCTGCGCGAGTGATTTGGGTCAACACCCGCCCGCCCTATAAAGCTCGGGATGCCCCGCGGCCTCCCTTCCTCGCCTCTGTTTCTCTTGCATTCCTCGCCCTCTTGCACATACGCCTTTTGCTCGGAACGAAAGTCGGCTATATACCAGACGATCCTCAGATACTCCTTCTCATCTTCCCACCTACTTGTTATATACTCTCCACACCCACACAAACCACAGCCATGCCTCCCAAGAAAGCCACCACCAGCGCGTCCAAGAAGGCCGCCCCGGCCCACGCTTCCTACCGCGGTATGTTTTCCCTGATCTTCGCTCCCCACGCGATCGCGCCGGGATTCCGAGGCCATCACCAGAGTCGCCAGTCGATACTGATTCCATCCATATAGATATGATCAAGGATGCTATCCTGAACGTGAGTTAATCACGCCGTCGCGGGTCCAGGGTTGGGACAGCCTGCCCGACCGTGACACGTTCCCCCCCCCTCCCACAACCGCACAAAACCCTTCCCCCCACGACGCGTTTTTTTTTGTATTTTTTTTGAGAAAAATAAAATAAAATAAATACTCTTTGATCATCTGATGCTAACTCTTTTCGACAGCTCAAAGAGCGTAATGGTAGCAGGTATGTTATTTTTTTTTCCTTTGGCGCGCGCGTCGCGTCCGTCGCATTTTGCCATCATAACACACATGACACAAGAGCTGATCGGTGTATCGCTATATAGCCGCCAGTCCATCAAGAAGTACGTCGAGGCGAACAACAAGATCGCCATCACCAGCAAGGCCGCCTTCGATGCCCAGTTCAACAAGGCCATCAAGGCCGGCGTTGAGAAGGGCGAGTTCACCCAGCCTAAAGGTAGCTTCCCATCTCCCTGTCAGTTTTGCCCAAAAATGAGAGAAATAACTGACACGTATAGGTCCCTCTGGTCCTGTGAAGCTTGCGAAGAAGGAGCCCGCCGCTAAGCCGGCTGCCAAACCGGCTGCCAAGGTCAGTATACTTCTTACAGCCTGTGCTGCGTCGGTTTTTTTTGTTGACGTAATTAGAAGACTGCCGCCTCGGCGACCAAGGCCGCCACCCCCAAGGCCTCCACCACCAAGGCCTCTGCTACCAAGAAGTCGACTGAGAAGTCGGCTGCGAAGCCCTCGGCCAAGAAGGCCTCTGCTACTGCTACCACCAAGAAGTCGGCTGCGAAGCCCAAGGCCAACACTGCCAAGCCCCGCAAGGCCTCTGGTTTGGTATGTTCTATCTCTCTCTCTCTCTCTCTCTCCTCGATTCCTTTGCCTTTGAACTGACACTTTCTGTAGGCTCCCGCCATTGTGGAGAAGGAAAAGGTCGAGCGCACGACCAAGTCCGGCCGGGTTACCAAGACCACCAAGCCGGTAGAGAAGACGCCTTCTGTCAAGAAGAAGACGTCAGTCAAGAAATAGACCCCCCTCCATCCCTCATCGGGTTGTTCATGATGCTGTGTCTCTCGTGATATCTTGTGCGCTGTACCCCTTCTCTTCGGCTGTAACTTTTGTTTGTTTTTTTTCTCGGTGCCCCTGATTTCGATGTCTTGGCTCTTCTGGGATATCTGTTTGGTTCCACGCTATGCTTTCGTTTGTTTTTGTTTTCTTTTTTTTCCTCTGTGCTTTCTGTGCGAGTTGGTCTGGGTGGCGTCCTGTGGTGGGTTTCGTAAGGGAATGTCTATTTAGTGAGCTCATCTGCGGGCGAGCGCTAGGTGAATGAAATGACTTCGGTTCTTGATTGTGCTCGATGTATAGACTGAGTACGTAGTAGGTAGTGATCTTGTAGGGTATGCCATGTCTGACTCTTGAGGGTACTATAGAGAAAATATATTTATATCAGTCAGTATAAAAAAAATAGTATAGCAACACATCATCTTCTAAACCATCAAGAACTATACTCCAAGAACTATACTACCATTGAACCGTGATACTCTTCTCGTATATACTATAGAGTAAAGTACGGACTATTACCATTGTCTCTACTCCGTACTATGAGCTTGACATGCGTTGATCATACTGTAAGGGTCGGATGGAGGAGATCCGAGGGGTAAGTACTGTACACATTCTATTTTTATCTATATTAGTTTATATATACCCTGCGATATAATGACCATATAATATATAGAAGAATAATTTACAATATTTCTTTATAAATACACTTTTAACTTTGGGAATGGCACTTGAGGAATACATTGTACCTGTATAGATGTAATTATGCATAGTTAATGGACATAAATAGAGGTACTTGGGTATTATAGTTAACTACTAGGTACCTGTTACTGTTAGTTACTGTTACCTAGGTACCCGAGTTTAGGTATAACTAGTAGGTACCTTAGTAGGTAGGTACAGTATTAATGATTCTACTGGTATCATGCCACAACTCTTAATTCACAGCACTTGTTTAATATATAAGAGAATATCTTAGTATTTACATAGAAAAATAAGTAGCCATAACTTTTATCACTCTGATATTATAAACAAACATATTGATAGAGCAAACCCACTTAAGGAGAGTACTGTACTGTGCTGTAACGCCAAGCCCCCAGTCATAGTTCAGCTCTCCCTCACGTCTCTCTCTCCCTCTTCCTCTTCTCCTTTGCCCGACCGTCCTTCCTGCTAGCAACCAGCACCGCCGCCGCCCAGCGTCTTGTCTTCGTGTCGACAAACTCCCTCGCTCTCTGCAGCCTGTCTACTATCGAACGACTCACTCCTCGTACCATTCCCTCAGTCCCTTGGTCGCCTTAGACACGTCATTATTTTAATTTTTTTTTTCTTTGCTGCTGTCACTGCCGTCGCTTGAGCAGAACATGCTTATCATTCGCCGCTGAGTTCACTGCCTCGCCCTTCTCGGCTGGCTCTAGCTTGTCGATTCTTCCCGTGACTGCGTCCTTGAAAAAAAACAGTTTTCTTCTCTCCTCTCCAATCTCTAAATTTCCGGTCTTGCTGCCGGTATTCTGATCTTTTTCTGAGAGAAACAGAGAGAGAGGGGGGGGGAAGACGTTGACGTCGACCGAACCGCCCCGTTGCCCGGACAGAGGAATCATCTCGGCTACAAAGGCAAAAAAAAAAAGAAAAAAAAAAAGAGAAACCACCACCACCACAATTATGCCATCGTTCTCTAGCGACGCCCCCTATCAAACAGCGACAGCGACGCTGACCGCCTCGCACCCTCGCTCTATCGACTCATCGCAAGTCAAGACCCACGACAAATCGGCTGTGGGAAATACATTTCTTTGGACCAACTGGCCCAATGGCGACTCGGGCCACCTGGAACCACACAACCACCACCAGACCGACCGTCAGCTGCTGACAAACCTCAAGAATGGCAGTGCATACTCGCTGGCGGGGCCGCGGTCGAGTGTCAGCTCCTATACGCGAGATCCGCTCCAGTCCAAGGAGGGAAGCACCTATTCCCTGGGCACTGGCTCGACCCGCGACGGGCGCGATGGTGGCCGACCCTCGACAACGCTGGAAAAGGATCCTGTCCGTAAATCCTCCGACGTTATCGCAACCGGCGCTGGCTCCGCGGCTGCTTCGGTCTCGGATCAGCTTCCCAATGGGACTTCTTCGGACACTCATTACCAAGCCTATCACCCCTATCTTCCTCAACAGCAGCAGCAGCAGCAGCAACATCACCGATTGCCAAACGGGAAACCCTTGGTCAATGGAGACCGACCGGCTTCGATAGCCGACTCGATGCGGGGGGGCCTGGAACCCGCTCAGGCGAATGGCTCCGCAACATACCTATCTACCACCTACCCGCCGGATGAGAGCGAACCTCTATCGCCAGATGCGGACCTTCTGGGTCCCCGGGCGACTACTTCGATGACTGCCGCCGTGCCTCCCTATCGATACTCCTCCCCGCCGGCACCCACCACGGCCACCGGTACCGGTAATCTCGATCCCGCCTGTCCCTCCGTTGACAGCACCCCGAGTTCGACCCTTCGCCAACGACATACCCTGCAGGTTCCCCGAAATTCTACGGGTGGCCGTCGCAACAGCCGAGACCAGGCCGCAGACGATGCTGCGGCCGCAGCGACCGCTTTGAGCAGCGGTCGTCTGTCGCCGACGGCGGGCATTCGCCGACCATCCTTCAGTCTTGCCCGCCGGGCAACAAGATCGAATCAGTCCGATATCCTCCTGGATGACACCATGCCGGATGATGATGCGGCCCGCTGGGCGGAGGCCATCAAGCAGCGGCGAGCGTCACGGCGGCGGCGTCGCGAGGACGATGATGATGAACGCGTCATCGTCGGCACCAAGGTCGACCAGAACCATGTCAATTGGGTGACGGCTTACAACATGCTGACCGGCATCCGGTTCACGGTGTCACGGATCAATGCCAAGTTTGACCGCGAGTTGACGCCGGCGGACTTTGAAGCCAAGCACAAGTTCTCCTTCGATATCACCGGCAACGAACTGACCCCATCTGCCAAGTACGACTTCAAGTTCAAGGACTACGCCCCATGGGTCTTTCGCCATCTCCGTGCCAAGTTCCGCCTCGACCCGGCCGACTACCTCATGTCCCTGACCAGCAAATACATCCTCTCCGAGCTCGGATCCCCGGGCAAGAGCGGGAGCTTCTTCTACTTCTCGCGCGACTACAAGTACATCATCAAGACCATCCACCACTCCGAGCATAAGCTGCTGCGGCGGATCCTGCCCGAGTACTACAAGCATGTCGAGCAAAACCCAAACACCCTCATCTCCCAGTTCTACGGCCTGCACCGCGTCAAGATGGCATACGGCCGCAAGATCCACTTCGTCGTCATGAACAACCTCTTCCCGCCACACCGAGACATCCACGAGACCTTTGATCTCAAGGGGTCGACCGTCGGCCGCGATCTGCGCGAAGAAGACCTGGAGAAGAACCCCCGTGCCACCCTCAAGGACCTGAACTGGCTGCGCCGCAACCGGCGCCTCGAGTGTGGGCCCGATAAGCGCGAGGTATTCATTGCCCAGCTCAGGCGAGATGTCGAGCTACTGCAACGCCTCAAGATTATGGATTACTCCCTGCTGGTCGGCATCCACGACATGAGCCGCGGCAATGAGGAGAAGTTGCGCGACAAGACCCTGCAGGTCTTCCAGCCCGGTGGCGATCGTGAGGAAGAGGCGCCAGAGATGCTGATGCGCACACCGTCCAAGCTGGAGAACGAGCGCAAGGCGCGCGAGCTGCGCATGCTGATCAAAAAGGAACGACCCGTCCCACTCGACCAGGCTGCGGCTAAGATGCCCGACGAAATCCTTGATGAACGCAAGTTCCACATTTTCTATTCGGATGATGGGGGATTCCGGGCGACACATGAAAACGGCGCCGCTGGACAAGAAATCTATTACCTGGGGATTATTGACTGTCTTACTCATGTGTGTCCCCCCCCCCTTTCTTTTTCTTCATTTCTGAATAATCTAACGATGCAGTACGGAATGCTCAAAAAAATGGAGCACTTCTTCAAGGGTATCTCGCAAGATCGGACGCAGATCTCCCCCATCCCCCCCGAAGGCTACGGTGACCGGTTCATAAAGTTTGTGACCGGCATCACCATGTCGAAGGAAGAGGCCGAACGTCATCGCGAGGCGCAGGATGCAGAGCAACGCCAGTCGCGCGCCTCGTCCATCGAACGGACGATGCAGATGGCGGAGAGGCAAGCCGCCGCCAAGGACTCGTCGAGTATCCAGCCACGCACCATTGCAACCGTCTGGGATCCCGCGGATGCGTCGCCGGGCCCTCCCTCCACCCTGCCCATTGTCGACGAAGCGGGCGAGGCGAGTAGTATTGGCGGCCATAGCCAGCGCAGCCAGGACCGCCAGCACAGGGCGTCCGCCAAGGGAAAGGAGAAGAGCCAATAGCTTTTACTTCACCTTGTTTCCCCCCTCCTTTTCCTTTCCGATTAGACTTGCTCTTTTCTGTCCGTTCAGCGCTGTCTATTTGCATGAGCCAATTGAGGCTCTATTCGTTGAGCGCTCCTTTTCATTTCCAGAAGTCTTATGTTACCACGACTTACCTTGCTACATATCCCATCCATTACCTCAAATCATACGACATTCATTCATTCATTTTTTTTTTTTTCTTCTTCTTATTCACTCATTCTCTCAATTTCCTTCCTTCCTTCCCCCCACCCCCCAATCCCCCTATATCAGCGCTGAGAATTTGTCTGTTATACCCCCGCTCTGCTTTCCTATTCTATTCCCCTGTATCAAAACCACCCATTAACTCAACGCTGTTTATCTCTGTACTTTGCCTTTGCCCCCTTTTATCCCCTAGTTCATCAGACACATTGGAAACTTCCCTTCTTGTCTTCATACCACTGTGTATGAATGTTGTGTTGTTTGCTACTCCCCTTTTTTTTTACCTGTATTTTCCTATGAAGCGTGTACTTAAGGCGCCAACTATCTAGATTTTGATAGAGTAGACTTTTGCATACATATTTCAAGTCTCCTGCAGAACAGCAAGATAAGTAAAGTTAAGAAAGAAAATTTACCTATCCTTATTTCGTGAACCAACTTTCTTATTAAAAAAAAACGCCGTAAACCGAACCCTGACTCCCTCCTTGGTGATCATTGGTAATGAGAGATATTCGAAACACAGATAACTAGGGTAATTACTCGGCCTTGCCCTGGGTAACCTTTGCAGCCTGGACGGCCGACATTTTCTGCGTCCAGCCCTGGGTAGGCTGGGGTTTCTTGACGGTGCGCAGATCGTCGGTGGAGAAGCCCGAGATGCGCATGTTGTAGTTGCGTTCCAGGACGAGCTGGAGGTCGCGGATCTCGAGGGTCGAAGAAGGGCGCAGCTTGGCGAGGCGGCATGCAGCGGTGATCACGTCGTCGACGAAGTCGTCGGCCATTTGCAGAATGAACTAAAAACATTAGAAAAGAGGATCACTTCAACACCAATGTAAGGAAGAAAAAGAGGAAGAAGGGGGGAAAAAAAATACCTCTTCGGCATCAGGGGTGAGACCTTCACCTTCCCCCCCACCAGTGACCTGGCGGACGAGGGTATCGAGCATTTTCTTGCTGAGAACACGCTGACCCTCGCCTTCGAGCACGTAACCGGGGTGTTTCTGGATGGCGGGCTGGCCCATCATGCCCATCGCGCCGTGGCTGGGACCGCCGGAGAGCGAGGGACGCGCGGGCGCCATGGCGACGGGTTCCGGGGTCGGCACGTTGAGGTTCTTGGGGATCGCCATGGTGATGTTGCGGGTATTGTTTTCGGCCGTGCGGTTCGGGTTGTAGCCCTGCGGGTGGGCGTGCGGGTTGGCAGCCGCCTGGGCCATGTTCTGCTGATGATTCTGCTGAGACGCTTGCTGCGGTTGAGAAGGATGCTGCTGCTGCTGCTGTTGCTGTTGCTGTTGCTGCTGTTGCTGCTGCTGGTTGAGGTTGCTGTAATTCTGGGCGGCTTGCGCCATCGCGGCCTGGTGCGACAGTGGTCGGGGAGGGCCGTTCGCTGCTGCCTGAGAAGCGCTGGTGGGCGTAGGTGTCGCTCCGTCGAGGTTCGCAGCTTGGCTGAAGGTGATCCCCGCTGCACCAGGCGTGGCTACCTGCTGTGTCG
Source organism: Penicilliopsis zonata CBS 506.65 (assembly GCF_001890105.1). Taxonomy (NCBI): domain Eukaryota; kingdom Fungi; phylum Ascomycota; class Eurotiomycetes; order Eurotiales; family Aspergillaceae; genus Penicilliopsis; species Penicilliopsis zonata. Next base: position 212,351 of record NW_019208927.1, read on the forward strand.
GGGGTTGTTGCGAGGGGTGACCACCGGTAGCGGGACCCTGCTGGGCGGTCGACGGCGACCCTGCTGCGACGGCTGCTGCTTGCTGTCCCGCCTGGTTTCGCGCAGCGTTGACGGCAGAGTTGATGGTGTGCGGAGCAGGCGTGGGTGCTTGTCCTGGGTGACCGGTGGGAGGTGCTCCGGCCATGGAGGAAGAGAGGGTCGCGGTCTGGTCCTGACTGGGCTGTGCCGGGTGGACGGGGGCGGAAACACCCTGTACGCCCGCCGGTCGGGTGAGTTGGGGGTTGGGCTGCTGTGCTTTGAAGGCCTCCTGCTGCTCTTTGAACTTGGCGAGAAATTCACTGCCCTCGCGGAACAGCTTCTCTGCTGCTGCCTGGCGAGTCTTGAGCTCCTGCAGCTCTTCTGGGCTCATCCCCCCCGCACTCTGCCGCTGCTGGTACTGCGCCCGCAGCTCCGTTATGCGTGCCCGACCGACCTCCTGTTTCTGCAGCGCAATACCATACCGCAGCCTGGCCTCGGGAAGCCAGTTCTGCATCTGCTCCTTGCTGGTGTTGGGTGGGAGAAAGAACTGCAGGCTATTGACCTTCTGCTGGATCTGCGGCAGCAACTGGGCAAACGACTGCGGGTTCGCAGACTGTGTCCGCTGCACTGGAGGCTGGCCCTGCGCAGCGGCGGCTGCCTGCTGGCGATTCTGCTGGAACAGGCGCATGCCTTTCATCAGCGTCTGCGACAGCTGCGTGAGCTTGATATGGGCGGCCTGGTATTCAGGGTTCTGGGTGTCTCGACTGTTCAATATTTCCCACAGGTTCCGTACAAGTTGCGTGTGCTGCGCCTTTTGCTGGTCATTGAGATGCGGCAGCTTTTGTACCTGGTCTGTCCGGATCAGGTTCGAATGCTGCGGCGGGACAGCGCCCGCCTGCCCGGGTGGAGGAGCAGAGCCGTCCATCTTGTAAACGCTGATCCTCCCCCTCGTCTTATTCTTCTTATCCTCCTTGTACTTTGTGTTGCGTCTCTTCTAACTTCTCGGCGGTAGATCTTTCTGGCACGAGACAAGGTGGAGGCGATTGCGCGATGGCGAATGCGTTCGGCAGAGGGACAATAAGAACTATTCCCGCTGACAGAACGATGTCTTTTCTTCGAGCAGGAACGAGAACACAAAGAGATATTGAATCTGATCGCAGGATCCCAGAGGCTTAATTCAGACAGCCGGGCAGGCCTGAACGAGGAGGTTGGTCCGGCGGACAGCAGACGCGGAGATCGCCTGGAGGCTCAAAGGCTTGGCGGACGCTTTTGTTGGATGTCATAGTCATGGTGAGATGTAGATAATTTTCTATTGAGTCTTCCTATTGTGATGAATAGACACGATTGATATTCAATAATAATGATCGCTGGAGTAGTATCAAGAGTATATATAGATTTTCTTTAGTATTAATATTATATAGGAACTAACTCCTATTATATTTATTCTCAACTGCATTATAAAGATATAATTATTGTTTATATCCGTTCACTGAGGTGCTCAAGTACAATATCAATAATTATATTACGAGGACTATTCTAATATTTATTTCATAGCCTACTACTACACAGAATGTCCGAGAAAGACTCCTATTAAGAGGTAGTATATTTGTCGATACGCAAGCTCAGCCTAATAGATCGCCGAGATCCCTTTCCATACCGCTCACGCGTTCTTCTAGCTTGCGCTTCCTGCGTTCTAGGGCTGCGATTTCTTGTAATTCTCGTTCTATGTCTTCATCTGTGATGGTTGGGATCTCAGACTGAGCACTGGTGGTCCCATAATCATCATATCCATCTCCGTAGGACCGACTCATCTGCTCGAGCTCGGCGGTGTTATGATCCACACGCTCCTCCAGCCGGGACAGGGACTCTGCTATCGTCTCGTGGCGGTATCGGAGTGTTGCGATCTTCTCCTGCGCACCAGCGACGGGGCTATATATGTTCTGCGTTAGTTATATAGCCTCTGCAAGGATCACCCGACGTATTTCACTCACTATACGTTACAGAGGATCTCCGCGCCTTTCAGAAGCACATCGATATCCACTTCCCCGCGGGATCCTCTCGTAGAAGTGCCTGCGGACCGTTTAATCTCTTCCATCATATCGGGGCCTAGCACTCTCGCGACCGCCGACTGGCTGCGGTTGTTCCGTGCGACATAGATACGGCTAGCCATCGACCCTCCCTCCGCCTCGCCCCCCCATCGCGTCGTCCGTCGCTGCGACGACCTGGTGGGCTTCGCAGAAGGGTCCAGCTGGAATAGAGCACGCTCATGAGTCTCCGTGTCGCGGATCAACGTGGTGATATCGTGGGGGCCGAGTAGAGCATTCGTAAATATCCGTGGCGGAGGGAAGCTGCAGAACGATCAGCCGGCTTGTCTTCATCAGATGGAGAAACGCAGTCATTCAACAACTTACGGCAGCTCTGAGATTGCGTTGGATGAGAGGGCGATTTGCTCCAGGTGACTCTCGAGCAACGCCATCGTGTTGTAACTGCTCTGAGAGGTTTGAACAATAAATCCCGCGCGATCAAGGACACACCCGATAACGACACAAAAACCTCCTACTGCGCTCGCAGACGCAGTCTGTTGCTGGCGTGGCAGCCGCTGGTTCCATTGTTTGTTGTCGACAGTCCTTCGTCAGCTGTTGCTGCCTCAGGCCGCCAAGCCCTCTGAGGTGGCAAGGCCGGGAGGTGCAGATGGGCCTGTTGTACCTTGTGGGAGCAGATTCTTCCCAGACCAGCTTCTCCTGATCGCTTCATATTATCCCCTCTGTTTTTATTCTTATTAGAATAACACAAACGCTGTCTGTTGATCACCCGGTGCCACTCGACACGCGCGCCCTGAAGCCTGACTTGAGTCCCAGAGCTGCCGATACTGACTAAGCAACAGCTGTCGTCGCCTCTGGAAACATCTTAGAGTCAACCTTGACATCACATCACCACTTCATCCACCATCTTGCTCACCCCCCCAGCCCCCCTACATCTCATCGACTGTCTGGTCTGTGGACTGCTAGGCTCCCCTGTGCTTTTTGTGCGTTGATCTGGTTGATTCTTGCCCGCCACACCCTCACCTGTTTCTTTATCCCCCTTCCTCAGTCCGGTGCTACGGTTCTCTGCTGTTCAGCCGAGCCCCAGAGCTGGAAAAGATGCCGGCCGAGAGGCGTTCTCTGCGCTCCAACAACAAGTCCGACCCGTCCTCATCTGCGAACGGCGAGAAGGCGCGCTCCAACTCGCAGAGCTCTAGCTCGAACAAGGACAAGCCCGCGCCCACCCGCGCGGCTCCCAACAAGGCGGCCAAGGCGGTCCCGACCAAGAAACCCGGCTCGACGAAGAACGGCCTAGCGAACACCAACATGGAGGGCAGTGAGCAGCCGCACACCAACGGCTCCGACCCTGTGGAGAATGGCGTCAATGGCAAGGAGGATGTGGAGATGGGAGAGGAGACGGCAGGTGGGCCTACATCCTCCATCAACAACACCAGTAAGGACCGGAAAGGTGACGAGAAGATGACAGTTGTAGTGCCTCCGACCAAGGGGTCGAGGTTATCTACCGATCCCGATCAGGACCAAGAGGGAGACGTCGCCATGGAGGGTGCAGAGGAGGATGCCCAGAAGACCGAGGAAGTCGACCCCAGGGCCAAAGCCATTCAAGGTACGTCTGGAAATTTGCCTTACAATTACCAATTTTGGGGAAGAGGGAGGGGGGAACTACTCTCTAATGCCATATATGAGTTGTTGTAGACATCAAAGCCAATTTTACCCTTCTCGAACGAGCCGTCACACATTTCGACCCCCGATTCACACTCCGGGTCCTGCGTTCCATATCCTCGATGCGTAAACACATCACGCCGGATGTGTTGACAGAGGTCATCGTGGAGACGTATCCGGCTTCGAGCTTGACGGCCTCCTTCTTGCTCGATGCGATCGATGCGTCGGGAGCGTTCGAAAGTGCCGTCGCGGCCAGCTCGAAGATGGACGTGGACGCCGAGAAGAACAAGACCACCTCCAAGGAAGTCCTCCCGGAGGTGGACACGTACCTCGCCATCCTCGTGCAGATCTATCTCTACGACAAGAAGGAGATCCAGAAGGGGGCTGCGTTCTCGACGAGTCTCGTCGAGCAACTGCGGACCCTGAACCGCCGCACCCTGGACTCGCTGGCTGCTCGCGTGTACTTTTATTACTCCATCTTCTTCGAACAAATAGCCCCGCTGCCACCCTCGCCCTCAGCAACGGTCATCTCCATCCGCCAGCCTCTGCTGGCTGCCCTCCGGACTGCGGTTCTGCGCAAGGATGTCGACACCCAGGCGACCGTGATGACCCTGCTGCTGCGCAATTACCTGTCGACCTCGCACATTTCGCAGGCCGACTTGCTCATCTCCCACAACCGCTTCCCTCCGTCGGCCTCCAACAACCAGATCGCGCGGTACCTGTACTACCTGGGTCGCATCCGGGCCATCCAGCTCCAGTACACTGACGCGCACGGTCACCTTATCGGTGCAACCCGGAAATCCCCCTCGAGTCACAGCGCCCGGGGCTTCTACCAGGCGTCTCATAAGCTCCTCGCTGTGGTGGAGCTGCTGATGGGCGACATCCCCGACCGGGCCATCTTCCGTCAGCCGGCCCTCGAGCGGGCCATGCACCCGTACTTCCTGTTGGTGCAGGCAGTGAGCGTGGGCGATCTGGACGGCTTTTTGAACATTGTAAATACGCACAGCGCCACCTTCCGCAAGGACGGGACCTACACGCTCATCCTGCGCCTGCGACAGAACGTCATCAAGACGGGCATCCGCATGATGTCGCTGTCGTACTCGCGGATCTCCCTGCGTGACATCTGTCTCCGTCTGGGGCTCGATAGCGAGGAATCCGCCGAGTACATCGTTGCCAAGGCGATCCGCGACGGAGTCATCGAGGCGACCCTGGACCACGAGCGCGGCTTCATGAAGAGCAAGGAGGTTGGCGACATCTACGCCACCCGTGAGCCGGGCGAGGCTTTCCACGAGCGTATTCGTGCTTGTCTCACCCTCCACGATGAAAGCGTTAAGGTATTTCTCTCATTTTTTTTGTCCATCACTTTTACACCATTTTCTTTCTTTCTTTTTTTTTTCGGAAGCAAATATCTAATTGTCCCTTAGGCCATGAGATTTCCTATGAACCAGCACCGCTTGGAGTTGAAGAGCGCACAGGAGGCCAGGGAGCGAGAAAGGGAGCTTGCCAAGGAAATCCAGGAAGGAGACATGGACGATGAGGATGCGGGCGGCGATTTCGACGCAATCTAGTGACTTGACCGCGGCGACGATGGGCTGTCTTTTCTTTCCCTCCCATCTTCTCCCGGCAGATCTACGGAGACATCTTCCATCCTTGTGTTACTTTTTTTTTTTGCCCATTTATCTATCGTTCGGCTGTGTACTAGGGGGAAACCGTGCAGGATACAACTCGCCGGCGTGATCTTTCGTGTTTCCTATATTTTACTGAATCATTTTCTATCTCCTCTTGCGTAGTGCTTTAGAGTGTCGATTAATGTAATGCAATTCTCCTTCTAGTAATTACATAGTTAACTATAGTATATAGTCACAATTGGTTACATAGTAGAGGTCGAGGTCCGTGCCGGCCCGAAGAGCTCCCGTCGAAAACTTCCCGCAGGTTCTCGACCACCTTCTGCTTCCACCACCTGCGAGTGTGGACGTGACGGCCTCCAATTCGAGTGCGTTCTGTTTTCTTTCTAGAGTGTTTAATCCTTTCTTTCTTTGTTTGTCCTTTCTATAGACTTCTTTCTTGTCCCTTTGTTGTCAGGCTTACCGAGGATGCGAGCTCGAGTTGCCCGGGCCTCCGGGCTGTTGCTGTCGTCACGAGCAGGAGGAGAAGCTCCCTCCACGGTGAGGACGATCAAAATATGCTGGCAATGCCTGCGAGAGGACCTGCAGATCCGGAGATACCATCCTACACGGCGGAAACAGGTGTCGCCGCTGGGCGCTGCGGTATCGGCGGCGCAAACACTCTTCTCCAAAGGACTGCCCAAGGCGCCCCCCGGGATTTCGGTGGACCCGTTGCGGATGGTGGGCAAGGAACTCAAGTTCTTGACCAAGAACATTCGGTCACTGCTGGGGTCGGGCCATCCGATGCTTGACAAGGTTGCCAAGTACTACACCCGCAGCGAGGGCAAGCACATGCGGCCGCTACTGGTCCTGCTAATGTCCCAGGCTACCGCGTTGGCACCTCAGGCAGCCCGGTCGTCGATATCTCCTCCTCCTCCTCCGTCGTCGTTGTCATCGTTGTCGTCGTCGTCGATCAATGACCCTATCAGCTCGCCTCAGGTGTTGGTCGATGCGAACCCGGATACTAGCCCGGGTAGCAAGTACGACTTTATCGGCGACGAGAACATCCTCCCCTCACAGCGGCGCCTGGCCGAGATCACGGAACTGATACACACGGCATCGCTCCTGCACGACGACGTGATCGACAATGCAGTGACACGCCGGTCCGCCAGCTCGGCGAACCTGCAGTTCGGGAACAAGATGGCCGTGCTGGCGGGGGATTTCCTCTTGGGACGGGCCTCGGTGGCGCTGGCGCGCCTGCGTGACCCGGAGGTGACGGAGCTGCTGGCCACGGTCATCGCCAACCTGGTTGAGGGCGAGTTCATGCAGCTCAAGAACACCGCCCAGGACGAGGCCCACCCGGTCTTCACCGACGACACCATCGACTACTACCTGCAGAAGACATACCTCAAGACCGCCAGCCTGATCAGCAAGTCTTGCCGGGCCGCCGCCCTGCTCGGCAACAGCGCCCCGGAGGTCGTTGACGCCGCCTACGCCTACGGCCGCAACCTCGGTCTCGCCTTCCAGCTCGTTGATGACATGCTCGACTACACCGTCAGCGCCGTCGACCTCGGCAAGCCTGCCGGCCAGGACCTCGAACTGGGACTGGCTACCGCCCCCTTGCTCTTTGCCTGGAAGCAGAACCCGGAGCTGGGTCCCTTGGTCGGTCGCAAGTTTGGCCGTGAGGGAGACGTCCAACGAGTGCGATCCTTTTTTCCTTCCCTCTCTCTGTTTTCTCTTTTCGTTTCTAACTTTCTTAGGCCCGCGAGATTGTTTACCGTAGCAACGGGGTCGAACAGACCCGCGCCCTCGCCCAGGAATATGCCGACAAAGCGGTGGCTGCCATCAGCCACTTTCCGGACAGCGAGGCCAAGGCCGGTCTGATTGAGATGTGTGAGAAGACCATGAAGCGGAGGAAGTAGCGAGGGAATCCCGGAGAATAGACCTCGACGCAAATGTACGATGTCTGAAAATGTATATTAACTGCTAGAGCATAGGAACTGTCTCTTTTCACTGTATTAGTTAGAACTAGTTAGCAACTTCAACCTTACCAGCTGCCTCTATTTCATACCATCAAAACAGTTATTATCATTAAAGACAATAATAAATCCTTATATATTTAAATCATAATAATAACAATCAATAATACTGTACGGCGCAACTTTGTTCCACCCTCGTAACATTCCCTCCAATCACTGCGGAAATGACATACGTCGTGCCCAGGTCGAGACAATCGACTGATCGACTCCTCTTCAGCCAGTCTCTCGTGCAGCTTCCCTGCTTCTTCTGTTACCCCTTCGCTTTCTCCTGCATAGTGCGCCGGTCGTTCTGAATATTCTACTCTACTCCCCTCCCCTTTTTTTCCTTCCTACTGTTCTTGCCGCGAAACTGCTATAGCTAGTCTACCGTGTCCTTTCACCTTCTCATGATGACGCAGGTCCCCGATGGGTTCCTTCGGTAGCTATCTGTTCGTCTACCTCCTGGGCGGACTCACCTTTCTCCCTCTGACTCTGATATCGGTGCTACTATTTGCCTACCTGACTCTTCCTTCCTCCTCCTCGCCGCGTATATCGTCGTCGTCGTCGTCGGCATCGTCATCGTCGTCGGCGTCATCCACCACCGTCCCCGCAGAAGACCTCCGCCGTGTCCACGATGACACGTTCAGCCTCAAGTCCGGTACGGATGAGTTGGCTGAAGAATTCCAGCGCACTCACGAGTCCGATGTGGCTGCGGGTTACTTTGCCGTCTGTCGTGAGTATGTGCCTGGCGGCGTGAACGGGAAGCCGCCGGAAAGGACGACCCCCGCGGGCGAGGTGATTGCCGCCGAGAGCCCCAGCGTCTACCAGGCGATGTACCGGAGTTTGTTCGATCGGAAACAGGCGCCGAGTATTGAGCCGGCGAAGAATAATGGGAAGAATGTCAGGCGGGCGCGGAATGTGTTCTACATTGTCTTGAGGTTGGACATTATATACACCCTTGAAAATACAGTAGCTAATCATGTTACTGTAGACATGGCCATCTGATGCTCTATGACGATGCAAACCAGGTCGAGGTCCGGTACGTCATCTCGCTTGCGCACCACGATGTGAGTATCCACGGCGGGGGGGAAGGGGATATCCCAGAAGGGGAGCTCTGGATCAAACGCAACGCCATCTGTCTATCGCGGCGGCTGGACTCCCTCGCGGATCTGGGAGGCCCGACACCCCCCTTTTATCTGTTCTCGGAAAACCAGTCGGAGAAGGAGGATTTTTACTTTGCCATGCTGCACAACCAGGCGAAAATGGGTGGTGGTGGTGGTGACCACTCGCCCGCTAGCCCTGTGCCCAAGAAACAGGAGTTTGACCTCAAGCATATTGTCACGCTCGTGCAGCGCCTGCATTCTTCCGAGGAGCAGCTGCAGACACGCTGGCTCAATGCCGTGCTCGGCCGTCTGTTCCTTGCCATGTACAAAACGCCAGAGATGGAGCAATTCCTGCGCAAGAAGATCACCAAGAAGATCTCCCGCATCAAGAAACCAAATTTCATCAGCAAGATCGGTCTACAGAAAATCGAAATGGGCGAGGGGGCCCCGTTTATAACTAACCCGCGGCTGAAGGACTTGACCGTCGACGGCAACTGCTGCGTCGAGGCAGATGTCCAGTACCAAGGGAATTTCCGCGTCGAGATCTCCGCCACCGTCCGCATTGACCTAGGCCCGCGCTTCAAGGCCAGAGAGGTTGACCTCGTGCTAGCCGTTGTGCTGAAGAAGCTCGAGGGCCATGGGCTGCTCCGCTTCAAGCCACCTCCGAGCAACCGCTTCTGGATCTCGTTCGAATCCATGCCCAATATCGTGATGGACATCGAGCCGATCGTTAGTTCCAAACAAATCACCTACGGCATCATTCTCCGCACCATCGAAAGCCGTATCCGAGAGGTCGTCGCTGAAAGCATTGTGCTGCCCTTTTGGGATGACGTGCCCTTCCTGGATACTCACTCCCAGCCCTTCCGGGGCGGGATCTGGCAACGAGAAGTTCCCAGCCTGTCAGGGGCCAAGGCGGAAATCCCCGACGAATCCGAAACCCAGACTGCCGTGCCCACCGCCGCCGCCGCCGCCGTGAAGGAAGATTCCTCGGTTGAGACCCTCAAACTCAAGGACGAACGAACCATGAGCATGCCGTCGCTTCCGGATACCGTACCCCCTGCCCCCTTCCTTAAATCGCGCAAAGCTTCGCGAGCATCTGTCTCCGACAGTCCGAGCAGCAGCTGGGCTGCCTCTTCTGCCGTGGACTCGCAGCTACCGTCGTCGCCGAGCGCCATCACGCTTCCTCGCGCCATGCGGTCTCAAACCTTTTCCCACGCGGCCGACCCCGTGGTCACGGCGGGGAATGTCAAAGTCGACAAGGCCGCCTACGAGGGGAGAGGAGAAGAAAAGAGCAGCGCCGCTGCCAGTGCGATGATCGAGATATCTAGCCGTTCGACTCCAAGCTCTCCAAACCGGACTCCTGCTGGTTCTCCTCCCTCAGACAGTCTGCTGACCAACATCTCTGCTCCACCTATCCCCCCAGAAATCCCGGTCGTCGAGCCCCCAGTTCCCTCTGACCTCAATGCCAATACTGCTCATGGCACTGGCACTCAGAAACGGCCTGCCTCTACGCACACCATTGATACCGCCAGTATGGACAGCACGGGTAGTACATCAGACCCGTCTTCGCGCGAAATATCTCGCCGGAATAGCACCCTGCAGACCCTGGCCCGGTCGATGGGAACCTCCGTTTCCATGGAGGGTAAATCGGCGTCGCAAGGCACCTTGTCTCTGGGAACAGCAGCAGCCGCGGCGGCAAAGAAATGGAGTTGGAATATGTTCTCCAAACAGGGAGGCACAGGAGGCGAGCAGAACCACAACCATCACAACAACAACAATAACCACAACAATAGTAATAGCGACAGGATTCCCATAGAGGACGGGACCCCTGAGCATCCGATGGGACGTGGTCATCCCCTGCCTCCACCGGGCATCCCGTTACCTTCACCGCCGAAGCTTGGAGGATTCAAGCGCTCATCCCTAACAGTACCCAGGCGGAAACCGGTACCACCGTTACCGTCACCGCCATCTTCCGCGGCGTCGGTGCCCCCTCCTCTCCCCGATCGGCCTCAAGAAGACTTGCCTAAACGGCCGGTGCCTAAACGGCCGGTGCCTAAACCTCCGCTACCGAAACGGAAACCCATACAAGTCCTTTCTGGGCAAGAGAACCGCGTCGACGAAGAACTGCTCGTCGTTGAAGCCCCTTACGACTCGGAACCCAACAGTCCCGCCGCAGACATGGACTTCGATCTCCCAGACTACCCTGCCGAGACTGCCGCGCCAGCTACGAGTGCATCATGGACAGACGGCCGCGGGAACGAGCCGTATCGAAGCCCCGAGGCGCCTGCGGCGAGTCTCGTGGCGCAGGGGAGGGAGTATCGTGCCGACGAGGTCGTGCGATGAATGTCACCTTATCTCGGGGGCTACTTTTCTCATGTTCAACTCAGTAATAGATAGTATTCTTTACGACTCCTCTTTGACCAGTAGTTATTGCATAAATGTAGGAAGAGTACTGTACTGCCTATGGACTGCCAAGAATTAACGCAGGCTCCAGCTTTCTCGGAACAACAAAACGTCATTGCCTCCATTCTTCGAGGCGCTCTCATTCATGCCAAATTGAACACTCACATTTCCCCCCCATCTTGCTCTCTTTTTTTTTTCTTTTCAAGTCTACAAAGTACTCCTCGATTGTTTTGTTCTCCCAGTTCGCCCCCTCTTCACTACAGCGCTCAACTAGTCTCGGAGCTTGTTATGCCCGGGCCTCCACAGCCCACCGCGGACAGACAAGCCACTTGAAGGACCACCTTCGACCCGATCGCTTCATCCTTCCCCCACCGCTTGAGTGAACGACAAGATACATTACATTCAAGATGAGCAGGTAAGACGATTCTATCGATCGTCGAGGAGAAGAAGAAAAAAATAAAAGTCAGACAGACAGGAAGAGGGGGGGGAGTGGAACAAAAGGGAGTAAGCAGTGTGCTCACGCCGGTATAGGACGGAAGCCGATCTTGCGATCAATATTCGCAAAGCGACAAGCATTGGTGAGTGGCAATGGGAGTTATATCATTCTTTTCTTTTTACTGATGAAATGATTGTTGTGCAGAGGAAACCGCTCCGAAACGTATGTCTTCCCCCGGGGTATCTCTGCTATTCGAACGACGCGGGTTCTGGACGTTCGCTGACTCGACACAGGGAAACATGTTCGCAGTTGCATCGTTTACACGTGGGACCATAAATCGTCTAGCGCCTTCTGGGCGGGCATGAAAGTGTATGACTGGGGGTCTTCCCCTTGCGTGTGTCTGGGATGAGGTGGCGGGCAGTACTGACGTGGACTTTATAGACAACCCGTTCTTGCCGACGAGATCCAGACGTTCAAGGCCCTGATCACCATTCACAAGGTGCTCCAAGAGGGACATCCTGTTGTGGTGCGCGAGGCGCTGCAGAATGTCAATTGGATCGATAGTTTGATGAGGGGGGTGGCGGGCGATGGCATCCGAGGTGCGATATATACCACGGTTGGAAGGAGGAATACATACATTCGGAGTTGTTGACTTTTTTTTTCCCCCTTCTAGGTTATGGCCCTCTTATCCGTGAATATGTCTTCTTTCTCGAGTCGAAGCTCTCGTTCCATCGGAATCACCCGGAGTTCAACGGTAAGCGTTGAGAATACATCTGTGTCGATATAATAAGACGAATTAGTGTGGCTGATATGTCTCGTTAGGTCTTTTCGAGTACGAGGAATACATTAGTTTGAAGACCATCAACGATCCAAATGAAGGGTATGCGAATGTGTTTCCCCTCTCTCTACAACAATACAATACGCTGACAAAAAGCCAAGTTACGAGACCATCTCCGATCTTATGGGGCTGCAGGACCAGATCGATGCATTCCAGAAGCTGATCTTCTCGCACTTCCAAGCCGGCAACAATAACGAGTGTCGTATCTCTGCCCTTGTGCCGCTCGTGCAGGAAAGCTATGGCATCTACAAGTTTGTCACGAGTATGCTGAGGGCTATGCACACTAGTACGAACTGTCTATCTATCTACTCTCTGAACTGCCAAATAACTGACTCTTATAGCCACTGGCGATTTGGAGGCCCTGGAACCCCTTCGTGGACGCTATGACGCCCAGCACTACCGCCTTGTGCGATTCTACTACGAGTGCTCGAACCTGCGCTATCTGACCAGTCTCATCACGGTTCCGAAGCTCCCCCAGGATCCGCCCAACCTGCTGGGCGAGGACGAGGAGCGCCCCACGTTACCCAAGCGCCCGACCAAAGAGGTGGAGCGAGAGCCCTCTCCGCCCCCGAAGCCCGCCGTGGCAGACCCGGAGCCGATCAACGACTTCTGGACCAACGAAGCCAAGCGTCAGCAGGAGGAGTATGAAGCCGAGCAGAGACGACTCCAGCAGCAGTGGGAGGAGCAGCAACGGCAGCAACTGATGGCGCAGCAACAGGCCCAGCGGGACTTTGAGGAACAGCAGCGGCTCCAGGCCGAACAACAGCGCATGGCCCAGGAGCAGCTCCTACGGGACCAATATCAGACCCAGACCCAGGGCCGCCTGGCCGAGTTGGAGCAGGAAAACCTCAACGCCCGTGCCCAATACGAGCGCGACCAACTGATGCTGCAGCAGTACGATCGTCGTGTCAAGGATCTCGAGGAGCAGATGAATCAGCTCAGCGCGAATATGAACATGCAGAACTCGTCCAAGGATGAGCAGATCAAGGCCTTGCAGGAACAAGTCAACAGCTGGCGGTCTAAGTACGAGGCCCTCGCCAAGCTCTACTCGCAGCTGCGCCAGGAACACCTCGATCTGCTGCAGACCACCAAGAGTCTCAAGCTCAAGGCAGCCTCGGCACAGGAGGCAATCGACCGTCGCGAGAAGCTCGAGCGCGAACTCAAGACCAAGAACCTCGAGCTGGCCGACATGATCCGCGAGCGCGACCGCGCCCTGCACGACAAGGACCGTCTGAGCGGCAGCAACAGCGAGGAGCTGGAGAAGGTCAAGCGCGAGCTCCGCTTTGCCATTGACCGCGCCGAGAATGCCGAACGTGCAAAGGGCTCGGAGATCTCGGCCATGCTGTCCAAGTATAACCGTGAGATGGCCGATATGGAGGAAGCCCTGCGGGTACGTTTTACTCCTTTTTCACCCTTTTGCAAATGTTCCATTAAACTGACCCCGCAAAGAACAAAACCCGGGCGCTCGAAGACTTCTCGTCCAGGAACTCTGAGCGACAAGGCGACCACGACCTGGCCCTGCGCGAGAAAGACGAGGAGATCGAGGTCTACAAGTCTGGCATGGAACAGGCTTTGATGGAACTCGAGGAGCTGAAGCTGGTACGAATAATTTCTCTCTCTCTCTCTCTCTCTCTCTACCTTTCAATCGACAGTTGTGTAATAGCTGCTAATTAATTCGTTGTAGAGCCAAGGAGATGTGGACCACGCTCTGGACACTCAGATCGACCACGTGTTGCACGGTACTGTGGCGAAGATCAACGACATCATCGATTCGGTTTTGCAGGCTGGAGTGCAGCGCGTGGACGACGCTCTGTACGAGCTGGATTCGTCGATGCAGGCTGGTAATCAGAATGCGTCGCCGCCGTACGTGCTCTCGCAGGTGGAGAAGGCGTCCGCCTCGGCGACCGAGTTCTCGACGGCGTTCAACAACTTCATCGCCGATGGGCCAAACAGCACCCACGCCGAGATCATCCGGACGGTGGCGGTGTTCTCGGGCTCGGTGGCAGACGTGCTCAGCAACACCAAGGGGCTGACCCGCTTCTCCAACGACGACAAGAACGCGGACCAGCTCCTCAACGCGGCGCGCAAGTCGGCGCAGGCAACGGTACGCTTTTTCCGCGGGCTGCAGTCCTTCCGGCTGGAGGGCATGGAGCCGCTGCAGAAGACGGATGTGGTGATCAACAACAACCTGGAGGTGCAGCGGGACCTGCAGTCGCTGTCCAAGCTGGTGGACGCGTTTGCTCCCAAGAGCAGCAAGATCAGCACGAGCGGCGACCTGGGCGACCTGGTGGATGCGGAGCTGACCAAGGCCGCCGACGCGATCGACGCGGCGGCGCAGCGGCTCGCCAAGCTGCGCAACAAGCCGCGCGCGGGCTACTCGACCTACGAACTGAAGATCCACGACTCCATCCTCGAGGCCGCGGTGGCTGTGACGGGCGCGATCGCCGAGCTGATCCGCGCGGCGACGGCCTCGCAGCAGGAGATCGTGCGCGAGGGCCGCGGCAGCTCGTCGCGCACAGCCTTCTACAAGAAGAACAACCGCTGGACCGAGGGGCTCATCTCGGCCGCCAAAGCCGTCGCCTCGTCCACCAACACCTTAATCGAGACCGCCGACGGCGTCATCTCCGGCCGCAACTCTCCCGAACAGCTCATCGTCGCCTCCAACGACGTCGCCGCCAGCACCGCCCAGCTCGTCGCCGCCAGCCGCGTCAAGGCCACCTTTATGAGCCAGACGCAGGACCGCCTCGAGACGGCCAGCAAGGCTGTCGGCGCTGCCTGCCGCGCCCTCGTCCGCCAGGTCCAGAGCATCATTGCTGAAAAGAACCGCGACGACTCCGACGCTGTCGACTACGCCAAGCTCTCCTCGCACGAATTCAAAGTCCGCGAGATGGAGCAGCAGGTACGTTACTCACCATCCCAGCTTTCTTTCTCTCTCTCTCTCTTTTTTCTTTTTTCTCTTTTCGCTATTTCTGATATCATATTCTTCAGGTCGAAATTCTTCAGCTGGAGAACAGTCTCGCTCGAGCCCGCCAGCGTCTGGGCGAGATGCGCAAGATCTCCTACCAGGAGGAGTGATTCTCTCGTTTTTTTCTGTCCATCTTTCTATTTTTCTAGATTCCCTGTATCTATCTATGTCACCTCGCGGTTTCTACCTCCTGTCTCCGATCTTTTTTCCTTGCTGTCCTGTTCTCTCGTTGAATACCAATTTCATAGTAGTATATACCAAGTCTATCCTCTACTGTAGTTACTCTAACTATAATAAAGTGACTGTACCTCTTTGATCGAAGCATTGGATTAATTCACGTCCAGGGTTCGGTGGGAGTACCTCCTACCTAGTCTCCTTCGTAAGTTCGCAACTGAGATTGGTGGGCAGGCTAATAGTATTCCCGTCCACTGGCTTATCCTATGGTTGGCTGGCAGCAAAAGTGCGGAGTTCTTGCAGGACCCGTAAGAATCAAAGGGGTCCACCGACCGTAATCTTATCGCGACCTCATTTCTTTGTCTGGCTTTGTTCGTCCTTCGTACTTTTCGCAAGCTGTGGACGGAGTAGGAAAGGAGGGCAGTATCTGACGTCAACTGGCTCGTACTCGTCGCCGATTAGATGGCAGTGTACCAGACGGAGTACTCTGCTAGTTTATTCCCCCTTTGTAGTAGGTACTATTTGTCACTTGTCTGGCAGTGATACGAGTCAGTCCAGTACCTGTATCAGTACTTTACCATGTGATCGACGGCAGGAACAGTGAATATAGGCTGTGTATACATGAGCTGAGTTGGATACGAAGGCCCAGGAGGTACTAAACATGTATTCCGCTAGTCAGTACTCAATAGTATTTCGACATTGCAAGTAGTTACTCAATGGCATCTCGTCCGAATCAGGGGAAAGAGGGGATACCGTGCAAGCCGGCTATTTTAATACGAACCGAGACATTGATCGAGGGTAATCTCGCGAACTGCTATGGGAAACCAGACCGGAAAATGCACACTGCAGCTTTGTTCGAGACAACCCTATCACCGAGCCGAGCGGGGCCCATGTCGTCTAAAGACAAGGAAAACGGTTTGGTTTCGGTCATGATTCTGGAATGCTAGTATCCGCCATGAACCATGTATTGGCTGCTGGCAGCTTGGCGTGCTATGGATAACCGAGGCATTCGAAGTGTCCTGCAATGAATCCAGTCAGCTCAAGTTTAATCTTTCTTCGTTCTAGAACAGCCTGATCCAACCTTGGAATTTCTATCGTCTTTCAGAGTTTCTCGGGGCTTGTGGCGTCGAACAGGAACCGCATCCTACCCAGGTAGTATAAGAGTATCTGCAAATGGCAGAGTAGTTTCCTCTCGTTAGCAGCCAAGTGCTAGCAGGGACTACCTGGTAAAGCCTGAGGCACCTATAGGCCTACCCTATATGTTGCGTAGGCCTCTCGCTTTGAAGGGTTCAGCTCTCAGAATCCACACAAGCTCAGTCGGCCAGGTCCTGGCCCACGTGGTCTCGCTGACGGGGGGCTGGAGGGAGGGGAAGAGGAGAGAGTGGAGTCGTAGTGAATGGAGATTTCTCATCTGAGAGTTGGGAGGCTGGCAAGTCTGATGAAGGGGCTGGTTGCTGGGGGCTGGAGTCTTGGTTGCTGGGAGGCTGGCGTTTTGGTTGCTGCGAGTCGTTTCCGGTTCCGGCAAGACCCCCCCCCTCCAGCCTGAGATTAACCTGCGTTGC
This sequence comes from Penicilliopsis zonata CBS 506.65, assembly GCF_001890105.1. Lineage (NCBI taxonomy): Eukaryota > Fungi > Ascomycota > Eurotiomycetes > Eurotiales > Aspergillaceae > Penicilliopsis > Penicilliopsis zonata. The sequence continues at coordinate 229,173 of NW_019208927.1, forward strand.
CTAAGGCATCTCTCCGCGATTTGAGTATACAGAACACCAAGTCCCAGGATGCAGAGAGAAGTACAATTAGATAGATGTTGGAATACTCATCATTGCAACTGACTTTGTTGAATTGACTATGTAAGCTATCGAGACTAGCCCTACTCTTCGACCACAACCTTTCCCTTGTGCCTCCCGTAAAAACAAAGTAACCACAGAATAGAAAAAAAGACGCCATGTCCGTTCTGCCCAGAATCGAATATCAATAGAGGAAACGCTTGCCCACGATGGAAAGAACCCGCCTATTCGTGATGATGACCCATGAAGCAAAATAACAAAGAAACAAAGCCCGTGCCGTCGCGCCCACCGCGTAGAGAAGTGAAGACATATTAGATAAGACACCGGCGACCTTCAAGGAAGCGACTCCTGCTACGCAGGGGGGTGAATCATTTGAAAAAAAAAAAACGAAGAAAAGGCAGGGAGAAAATAGCACTCTTGATTAACCGTAGAAGCGCCGAACCAGCTCGTGTAGAACTCCAAATAAATCACGAAAAACAGAAAGAGAGACACAATGGGGTAGTCATTCGCAACATCAAGGTCGGCTGGGTCGTCGTCAATCGTTACTCCATGTACACCCGGTTGGCGCCTGCAAATTTTTATCTTGCCGGTTTCTGTCGAGATTTCATTAGCCAAAAGTTTGAATATTAAGAAGACATAGTTGCCTCACAGTCAACCTTATTGAGAAGAAAAAGACAGGCCTTCATGGCATGGTAAGCATTTCTGTGCTCAGAAAGCCAGTTCCCTATTGATTATGTTAGCTTCGAGAAATCATTTGTCTCATGCATGGTACTTACAGAACCCAAGAACGATGGTGTCGCGGCTCTGGCTGACTTCTATCAAGATTCTTTTCTCAACATCGTTGAGCTTGAGCTGAGCATCCATTGCCTCGTAGCAGATGTTTTGAGCATTCATACGACATCTGCGGCTTCGCGAGTCTGCGTTCCAGAAATCGAGATGCGAGACAACACATTTACTGGTAGTGTCAGCAAAATCACAATTTCATATTTATGATATGTACTCACGTCATGTAGTACTGCGTGAGACCCGCCCTGAAGATCCAATGGTACCCGTACTGCTCAATGCACTTTGCAAGATCTTCATTTGCTTTCTTTTCCATGGAAAGCAGAGTCGAGTGAAATAATACTCTCTTGTAGTGGGTTTTTTCCATAGACTTTTCGATAGCAGGGTCAAGGATACTGACGAGCTCGATCGGCTGTCCCTGGAGGTCGCCGATAGTAGGCTTGTAGTTCGAGTTTTCAGCAATGGCGTCAACATATTGCTGGTGACGGCGGACAGCACTCTGCACCTCGCCATCTTCCTGGATGCGATGAGATGTAGGGATGCTCAGGTTACCCTTCACAAGAGCATCAACTTGGGCAACGAGACGGAACACATTACGGTGACTGGGGAATGAGGCCGTAATATGAGCTGCCATCTCTTTCTTTTCGGAGGAGGCATTGGGATCTTGAGCCACAGCGTCAAGGCGTTTGAGAATAAGAACCACGGATTGTTCTCTCCTTGTAGCCATTATGTAGGTCCTTGGTGGTTTTCGAATCTGAGACAAGTGTAGCGGGTGAGAATAGGAGACTGTCTGATGAGCGGGAGGAAGAGACGGTGTTGTAGTCGAGGAGGAGAAAGAATCAGGAGGGGCTGGGAGTATTTAAAAAGAAGGAGGCAGGATGGGGTATAAATAACTGGGTGAAGTGAGAGTAGATCAGAAGTTGTCAGAGAGTGTTGCTCTCACTTGGGGGGGGGGTCGAAGTTACGCTTCACTTTGTATTCACTGGCCCGCAGGAAAACAAAGAAAGTGGCCAGCCTCCCACCTCAAGACAAAAAATACGCTCTTGAGAGCCATTATTCGATTCTCCAAACTTCTTCTTTTCCTATACTCTCTCCTTCTCCAGCTCTTCATCTCAAGTTCGTTCTCTGTTACCATCCACCCGATATCTCGTGAGTAGCCTAGTGAGCTATCATTTTCTCTCTTCTTTAACTATTCGTTCCAAAACATTAAAGAAAAAGACCCCAAACCAAAGATGGCTACTGTACCCATCGCCATTAAGCCTGTTGTCGAGTCTACGGACACTGCGACCGAGCTGCTTTGGCAGGATGCTCTGCGTCACCTTGACTATACTAACAACGAGGTGCTGTTGCCAACCAATGTCATTGATACGATCGGCCAGTCCAACATGGACAAAATCAAGTCTCGGCTTTCGTAAGTCATTCTTGGTCCTTTCTCATTAGAGGAGAAGCTGACATGTACAAAAGCGCTCTCATCGGTGGCCCCGTTGTGGCCTTCGTTGATGAATCCATCAACGCTCTGCGTATCATGCGCACCCCTGCCTTTTCGGGCTCGGTTATCTCTGTTGCTTCTCATGAACTGGCTCAGAAGTCTGTCAAAGAAAGAGCTGTGTCTCCGAGCAAGTCTCACGGTAAAGCTGTCATCCAGTCCAAGAATGCAAAGATTCCTCGCCCCCCCAACGCATTCATTCTCTACCGTCAGGAGCATCATCCAAAAATCAGGGAGGCTCATCCTGAGTTTCATAATAATGATATCTGTAAGTCAATGAGGCACTCCAAATCATTACTTTTACTAATAGCAATAGCCGTCATGCTTGGCAAGCAGTGGAAAGCTGAGCCTGAAGATGTCAAGGCACAATACAAAGCTCTAGCAGAGAGCGCCAAGCGGAAGCATGCTGAGGACTATCCTGATTACCAGTATGCTCCTCGCAAGCCTTCTGAGAAGAAGCGCCGTGGGTCGTCGCGTCAGTACCCCAAGCACCAGGACTTGACTCCTCTCTTTGAGCCTTCGAGCCCGGCGAGTGCGCCCTCGAGCGTGCAGACTCCTGCTGTCAGCCCTGCGATGAGTGCCGAAGACATCCGCGTGCACGAGTTTGGCACTCAGGACCTGTCTCCAATGAACTTCACTTTCAATGCACCAATCCCTGAAGGATGGGTGGTCGACGCGAACGCCTTCAGCGGCTTCAACCCCATCGACCCTTTCGATACTCTGGTTCACCAGGTGCAGAACGACAACAAGAACGTTCTTTTCCAGGACTACAACTTTGTCGACTCTGATGTTATCGAGGGAGGTGATCTTTCCGAGTTCATCAACTGGTACTGAGATATCGTTCTCATGGCTTCATTTCTTACCTACCACACGAGCTGCGATGCAATAATTTGTTTTACTTCATTCTTGACACCAGCTATCGGGCCATAGTTGAGACAGTCATATTAGCCCATTTCCCTGTGAATTGTTTCCCCCCTATTTTTCTTCTTGTCTTTCTTCCCTGGTTTCGTCTTCTGGGATTCGGTGTAATCGGTGCTTCGGTTTACTGCATCGTTGAGCGTTTCTTCTTTCCCATCATACCATCGGAGGGTGTCCATGTTTATTTCTCTCATCAAGACGTTTCCTTGTGCTTTCCCCTTCGTTTCTTGATTTTTGATCTGCATGCGGACATTAAACTTGTAATATCCAGCTCCAGCTCGTCGTCGGTTTAGGGTTCTCTCATAGCTTAGTAGCGCTTAGGTAGCAGCTAGAGATTAATTAAGATATTAAATATCAATTATAAGACACCTCAGTATCCTATTTCGTTCAACTAGAAGTCTTATAAGCCGTCACGTTGAAGGCCAACCGGATTTCCTTGGATCCTTCTCTTGGGACTCCTCCCGACACAGCTTTAGCAACAGCCTATTTTAACGCCTCGAACTGAGAAGTCGGTCATAAGTCTCCAGCTATGGCCAAAGTTCATTTTGAAGTGCTAAAATATCTATTTTTTTTAGAGTGCTTTCAGCAAACAATGGGTCGGATAGTTGTTCTGGCCAAATCTTATATGAGTTCACCCTGGCCTATTTCTCAATTCGAATAAATGAAATTGTCCTTTGAATTCACATAGTATGCTAATGATTATTCAATACCATTGCTAAGGTATCTCTACGAGGCCTCGCAGATAAAAGCAACAAGCAGCATCGCCTACTGCGCGGCCGGATTCCAATCGCTCGCCCAGATAAACGTCGGACACCGCCACTGAGTCCCCTTCTCCTTGTTTCCGCTCGGCCCCAGAGGCCGGGAACATATCCAAAATGATCTACCACAATTGATGCCTGGTTTCTTGGTTGTCATTCTGATACAGGGTTCTTGATGGAACTCGCACCGGGGAACGGGCTTCTTCGTGAACAACTTCGTCCAGTCCTCCTTGCTAACAATTGGGTCAATGAAAATCTCGTCATCTGCTGACGCTGAGAGAGCTTCAGTTCTAGGAGTATCTTCTGCAGAGTCGCCAGCTGGAGTGGGAAGTGAGTCTCCGACAGTCGATTCGGACTTAGCAGAAACTTTGAAGGAAGAGACCCGCGAGAGGTCAGTGGCAGAGCCTGTTTTCGGTTCAGACGACTCCTGTTCACCACTTCCTGTCGCGCTAGTATTATTCTTTGGCTTGAAGAATCCTTTGAGTGTAGACTGCCCTGGTGTGGTCACACTTGCGGATTTAGATTTTTTGCTTGGAACAAGCGGAGGGCCGTCTTTCTCAGGTCGTTTGCGAGTGTAAGACCTGGCAGATTTATCATAGTAAGAACTGGAACCCGTCAGAAGCGTCGATGGTGTCTCTTTCGGCGTCTGATCTGAAGTCTGTGTTGCTGGCCCTGTGTTTGGAGTCGACGGTGCAATTTCTGCCGTTGACATCGAGGAGGCTGACTTCTGCAAAGTGCTGGTTGGTGTGCGAGAGAACATGTCCTTAATATTCCGCCTCTTGTCAAATTCTGGTATCAGACGTCCCGAGAGTGGTAGATAATTTTTATTAGAGAATTCTTGTCGGCGTTCTCCGTTAAGAAACATGCCCGGGGAGTTCATAAGATCACGTATATTTGTCTGTGTGCCATTAATGGACACGGATTCTTTCAACACAGCGTAGACAGGGCAATGGTCAGAACCCTGAGATTGTTAGTGATATTCTGCAAGTTGAGGGTATTTAAGCATACCATCAACCCTTCCTGGATGTTCGAGTCGCAGAACCAGTCTTTCATGTCGAGACTACACAAGACATAATCAATCCGGGCACCATAATTGCCTGGACGTGCATTTATCCGCTGTTCCCAGCACGTATACATGCCTTTGCGATTCGGATGAAAAGACCTGCAAATATCATGCAGTACAGGCCGTTCCCTCCCTTCATCTCGTTCCCCAATGACTTTGCCTCCGGATAGTAACTGGTTAAATACACGACGAGCTGGTGTTGTTATAAATTCATCCTCTGTTGCGGTTCCTTTACGGATAGCCTCTGCTAAATGCGCCGAATCGATTTCTTCCCGCGCAATATTGATATCCCCAGCAACAAATACTCTTTTACCCATTGCTACCAGGTTCCGAACACGAGCTTCTAGCACATCGAGAAAGCAGAGGCGAAACGAATCCCGCGTTTCGTCACGGTTGGCGGGGGCGTAGACACCGATCACCACAAACGCTGGAAACTCGAGGACTACACAACGCCCTTCACAGTCGATAGTGGCTGCGTCAAGCTCAAGACTGGAAAGCTGTTCAATTGTTGGGTAGCCCCCAATTTGTTGGTCCTCTGGCAGATCTCGGAAGGGGACTGAAGAATTCGGGGCGCAGAGAGTACCAGTCAGGCCTTCTTCGGCGCGTATGGGAGCGCATGTCGCATTGCGTGTATATATGACAACTCCAGAATAGCCTTATGCCTCCCGTCAGTACTCAAGATGTACTCCAGTGCAGAAGTCAAAGACAACGCAAACCTTTTTTTATTCTAGGTAAGCTGAAATAGCAGTCCCATCCCGGCACTAGTACCATGTCATCTCGGAGATCTTTTCGTTGTATTTTGGTTTCTTGGAAAATGACAATGTCTGCCTCTAGTATATCAAACATGGCCTGCCGCGTACTTAGTTACATATTAGAGATATAAGTATCGGCAGCTTCATTGTATTACCTCGAAAGTTCGTTTGCCTCGCCATGGTTCATATGAGAACGGGTTCCTGTTGAAGAGACCTAGTCAGTTCCAAGCCGTCGACAAGAAAGAAAATACATTCTCAATATATTCAAACGCACCGAATTCCATTGACTGTCACAATAGAAACCCGTCAGTCTCTTGTGATAGAAACGGGATACCTATGGGCAACTTACCATTCCACGTAGTGATACGGAATCCCATTCCGGCGGATTTTCAGCGCACATCCAGCATATCCTGGAGTAGATCTCGGTTACCAAGTGATAAAACCGACTCCACAAACTATTCCAGGCCTACTATAGAGAGCTAAAGGGCGTAGCTTCACCCTGACAGTTCGAGACCGCGTTCCAGCCGCGATTGGGTCTCACGTGACTTCATTTTCGAATGACATCACGCCACACAGATGACATAAGCATGGGCTGTTGCCGAATCACGAGGGCGCTAAACCGAATGGCCTGTTGCGTGTGTTAAACCCGGAACCTCAGACCTCAAGGCACGATCCCACCCGCATCCGCATCGCCGTCACTGAAGCAATTCAGCCCCCCAGTGCTCACGATGTTCACTCAACGCAACATTGCTCGTCTGGCTCGCGGTGCTCAGCTTCGTGCTGCTGCTCAGCGCCGTTTTGCCAGCACTGAGTCCAAGTATCCTTGGATCGCCGACAACTCGTTCAACCGCGAGAGAGAGGCTGTCAAGCACCATGCTGCTGCCACCAGCGGTAAGTTTTCTGCCAATCCAGCCCCAATTCATTAGTTCAAATTGTTTCGAGTTTTATATTATCGACACCTGCTGACTCAATGGCGTGGCAGATCTCTGGAAGAAGCTTTCCATCTTGTACGTGTATCTCGGACAATGTGCGCCCTTCTTCTAAGATCTCCTAATCCTCATAATTGCCTTAGTGCTGTTGTTCCCTGCGTGATCGGCGGCGCCCTTAATGCCTACAACCTCTGGGAGGAGCACTGGGAGCACTGGTCTCACATGCCCCCTCTGGAGGAGCGCGTGGAGTACCCTTACCAGAATATCCGCTCCAAGAACTTCCCTTGGGGAGATGGTGACAAGGTTTGTTTCGCACTATAATTTCAGTACATTATAGTAGATTTGCTAACATTATTGTTTTGCATAGACCATTTTGTAAGTCTCATCTACTTATCGGCTCTCATAATAACTCTTTACTCGAGAGCATTTCTTTCTTTTGGCTTTTTACCCTACCCTCCCTCTCCATGTCTCTCATACTCTTTATTTATCTGCTAATATCCTCTTTAGCTGGAACGATAGCGTGAACTATCACAACAAGGACAAGGCCACCTAAACCCTGCACCTATAGAAACCACGGAAAAGCGCAGGGACATTTCTTCCCAGGGTGATAGGACAGTCCTGTATATTTATCACAGAGATCCACAGCGAACAAATCGAAGATCCTACCAGACCAATTGACAAATGACAACAAAAATTTTGACAAGCCTACATTGTCATCCATACTTTATCAACATTTCCTTTGTCTGTACCTGAGTCTATTGAATCAATTCCAGTAATCTTTCAATAAGGTATTAATCCTGGTACCCTCGCAGTTTGGCAGTAGCCTTGAATTTACTACACCATCATTTAAGCCTTACACGATAAGTCAACAAGGCGTAAATAGTTTTGTATCAACCTTAATGATAGAGCAAAGCTTATCTATGAATAATAAGGCAGACATGATTAAATGATATTAAAATACTTTGCTTATTTAAGCTTGCAGTTCGGATTTCTTATCCTTCATCTTGAGCAAAGAAAGAAATACCGACATCAATAATTATGACTATCTGATTAGATTTGCCTGCTTTCGCAAGTCCAGATACTTTGCCGCATAGTCATTTGCAAGAACCCGGTCAGCAGTCAGATGCATGAGTGTCGCTTTTTTAGCCATGATCTCGCACTGGCCCCTAATGTCTTCGAGCTGCTCGTACTGATCGTAGGCGCAGTCGGCGTACCCCATCGCACGGGTCATGTATTCCTTGCAGGCTGGAGAGTCGGCCTTGGTTTGGCGGCGCAGCGTACCGGCCATCCCCATGTTCGCATCGACGAGAAGCGAGTAAGCCCGCGCCGCGAGATCGCAGTCTTCGAACTCGAGAACCTGCGGCATGATACTTTCAACCATCTCGTTGGTGGCTTCGAATTCGCGCAAGCTTAGAAGCACTCCCGCAAGAACAGTAATGGCTTCCCAGAGACCAGGGAGAAGTCGCGATCGGTAGGCGATGTTGGCGGCTCTCATGGCCAGAGAAAATCCGCGTTGCGGCTGTCCGGATTTTTCGAAGATGCGAGCTTTCAAACACAGTAGCTTCACCTGTGAATTGACGTCGAAGGTTTCGGGTTGCATTGCCTGGACGGATTTCTCTAGTAGTTTCAAAGCGCGCCCGTAGTCACCGCTGCGGATGACATATTCAATAGTCAGAAATACCAATAAGAGAGACAGGTCGTTGTCTGGAACCTGAATGGATTGAAGTTGGGTCAAGAGGTGTTCCGCTGCGACTTTATCATCTCTGGAAGAAAATGTTAGCAAGCATATAATTTCAAGGAGTAGAGAGCATCACCTATTAATTTGCCATTTCAGTTGTAGAAATCCAGAGAAAAATACCCAATGTTGGTTCGCCTTGAGGGAGCGTAAAGTATCAGGCGAGATCTGGTTTATACGGGCTAGAGCCTCCTTATACCGACCTTTCTGAGCAAGCTTGACCGCTTGTCAGCAAATAACAAAGACTTCAGGTTTTGACGGGATATCGTACCAATTGGCAATTGCGAAATGTGCTTTTCAGATAATCCTCGAGCGGAGCCCTGCTCCCATAACACTCGCGGAATATCTCGGTGCTGAGCCAAGAAAGATGTGTTACCCCTGAGGTTGTTTAGCTGGAAATAACAAAGGAATGGATGTGAAAAGTTATACCAATTCTGGCGTACAGTGCTGTCTGAAGCAGTAATTGTGGGCCTGTCGAGCTGGTCAGGCCTTTCGTGACATTGAGATGCGAAGCCCGTACAACGTTCTCCAGTGCCGAAGCAAGACTTTCTCCCTAAAAGTTTGCTATTAGTCGACGGTACAATCTTATGGTATCTTTTCGAGTGAACATACATTTTGAAGCTCAAGCTTTGCTTCACTGAGAAGAGTTGTGCTCAAAAGGCTCCACATTTCGGTCTCTTTGGCTTTGGCTTTCAGGAAGACGAGGCCTTCCTTTTCGTTGCCTAGCATGCCTGTGTTCTGGACGTCCTTCATATGTTCCGGGAAAGCCTTGCCAAAATGATAAAGCCAGCTCATACAGAAGTTCAAGCAATTCATATCATGCGATTCCCGAGCAATCGAGACTGCTTCTTGCATGGCAGAGACAGCCTCTCCATAGCACCCAAAGTCTGATTGGAGGACAGCGAGGTTCAGTAATGCATACTGATAAAAACTGCGGTCATGGCTCTGCATGGTATAATCGAAGTAGCGGTGGAGGTTGTCAAAAGAGGACGGGTAGTCGCCTGCTTTCCAGGCGTCGAGAAATCTGGGTACCACATTAGCCACGTCATGATAATACACCACGTAGCGTAGGAATTTACCGTAAATAATGAACCAAGCTAGGAATAGTAGCGCCTGACGCCAGCACCTGCTCAAGCTTTGACCGCATTTCATCGGGGACTCTTCCTCCCAGTCCTAGAACCCCTGTTAGGAAATCATCGAGTGCGCAGAAGAAACAGCCTACTTTGCAGCTCTCCCACCTGAAACTCTAGCAGACGCTCTACATCCTTCGTGCTTATGGCATTTTCGTCCCCATAATCGTCTTCGACGTTGCCATAGATCGCCTGCGCGAGATGGCTACTTTGATCCAGGCCGAGTTCAAGCAGGTTGATGTCTACCGCTGCCTGTTCCTCGGATGGATGCTTCCGGGCCCATAGGTGATATGTAGGCAATCGATATCTAACAAAACCTCTCCAGAGTTTGACCGAATCATGGAATTGTAGTCTGGTGAATTCGAGCTGAGCTCGTCTCACGAACGCGCCGAGAGGCGAGCATCGAGAGAGCCGCATGGACCCGGTCTCCGGGGCAAGTCCATTGTTCCTATCCTGGATCTGCTCTTCACGTGTTTTCATGAGTAAGGAACTGATCTCCGCGAAGAAAACCTCCAAGGCGTCGCAGGAATCAAGGGACCAGATCTTTCTAAGAAACAGGTCCCAGATCGACCGGCCAGGAATGGAGGATGCGTGAGATGAGAGGACATCTTCAAAATCTGCAATGTCGATCAAACCCTGTCTTTCCCATTTCGAGGAAGACGAGCTCGAAGACTCCGCCGCATCCAGAGGGATGAGACACGAAATCAGGAACGAGAGCACGTGAATCGCCGAGGAATTGGAGACAACCCCTTCAGTATAGATGGCGATCAAGCATAATAGAGCAACCTTTGAAGGCGTGAGATAACGGCTCATCTTGAAATTGTGCTCATTCTCCTGCTTAGTAGCTGATTGGATTTCATGGAAGATAATCGCCGTTGGTGGAATAAAGTAGAGCACGCCCTGTTGTACTCTCTAGCTACTCGTATGGGCAGGCTTTTCGGCCTGGGAAGCACCGGTTAGTCACCCTAGAGCTCTGTCAGCTTCAAGGAATCGACTTGTTTGAAAATCTCTTACTCGTAATTGCAATATTATGCCCTTCAGAAAGCGAGTTACTCGCTACCTTGATGCTTTGATAACCATGGCAGGGACCCAAACACGAAAAACACGCGATGAGTATCTATGCCTCAGGCAACAATAAGGCATCCGCATCACCCCGCCAAAGTGGAAAATTACTTTATCGATAGACGTCCCTCTATCGTTCCATGACTCAATCAATAATCCTCTCTGTTAGCTATCTCAGTTGACAATATCCGCCAGAATGACAAGCACAGTGACCACCACAGATCTCCAGGGCGCACTACCGCTAATTGCCCGGGGCAAGGTGCGCGATCTGTACGAGGTCGACGACAAGACGCTCCTGTTCATCGCGACAGACCGGATCTCCGCTTACGATGTGATCATGGAGAATGTAAGTCTCAATCACCGCACCTTATGAATTCGAGCTTCATGAATGTATCTGGCTGACTCAATTGCTTTAGGGTATCCCTAACAAGGGTGTTCTTCTGACTCTCTGCACGCAGAAATGGTTCCAGATCCTCTCGGATGCCATCCCCTCTCTCCGCACCCATTTTATCACACTCGACCTCCCGCCCCAGGTCCCCGCGTCGCTGCACCCCGTCCTGCAAAACCGGAGCATGCAGGTGCGCAAGCTGAAAGTGTTCCCTGTCGAGGCCATCGTCCGCGGCTACATCACGGGTTCTGCGTGGAACGAGTATAAAAAGTCGGGGACCGTGCATGGTATCAAGGTTGCCGCGGGCTTGAAGGAGAGCGAGGCCTTCCCTGATGGCCCAATCTATACCCCTAGTACCAAGGCAGAGCAGGGCGAACACGATGAGAACATTCATCCGGATCAAGGTTCGTTAGATTACGATTCCCAATGTTTAGATACGTCTCCCCCTGCTGACCATGAGTCTCTATTTCCAGCCGCTGCTATTGTCGGTGAGCCCTATGCCTCGAAGATTGCCTCTCTCGCCATCGAGCTGTATAAGGCTGCCCATGCCTATGCCCTCACTCGCGGCGTCATCATCGCTGACACCAAGTTCGAGTTCGGTCTTGACGAAGAGACTGACGAGGTCGTCCTCGTCGATGAGGTCTTGACCCCGGACTCCTCCCGCTTCTGGCCCAAGGACTCCTATGAAGTGGGCCGCGGTCAACAAAGCTTTGACAAGCAGTTCCTGCGAGACTGGCTGGTGAAGGAGGGACTCAAGGGCAAGGATGGGGTTCGCATGCCGGAAGAGATCGTGCAAAAGACCGGTGACAAGTACAGGGAAGCCTGGGAGAAGATTACTGGCGGTAATTGAATGTATTCAAATGTGATTTTTGTGTTGTACCATATTCCACGTATGCCAGGAGGAGAGCTATACACACATATACACATACTGAAAAAGGAGGAAGAAAAACGATACGTTAACAGTATGATACATGTAGAATATTAGATACTTCTTGGATCAATCACTGATTCCACTCGTCCCTAAGTCCCTTCAGACCCTTGGGTTTTTTGCCTCGTGTTTCTTGCGCTTTTTCATTCTGAGGACTGTCACCCGTCCAGCCGGTTCTCACCCCCTCATCAACCGGCAGCGCGTCCGAACCGCAGATGCGCCTCTCCTCCTCAATCTCTCCCTCGCTCATCCCGTTTGTCGCCCAAATACGATGGATCCGGAGATCGTACGGGCCTTCCACACGATCAGTCAAGCCGATACCGACACTCTTTATCCTGTGACGAAGAAGATTTGTCTGTGGCTCCATCACCATGCCATGATTCGTGCGAACAAAGGAATTGAACGGGAGCAAGATTGTCTCCCAGCCTGGCAATCCGGATGTGGTAGCGCTGGCCGAAGACATGACGGTCGACGGAGTCGGCATGTCTGAGAGAGCTGCGGGAATACCTTGCGGGTAGAGAGTCTCCATCTCGAGTTCATCCATGTCATCCATGGGGGTAGATTCATCCGGAGAAGAAACAGTAGAAGGGGAATCGAAGACACGGTGGTGCCGTGTGTACAATCTGTGCTGGTGGATATCTGTCTCCACAATCGAATCTGTCTGGATGTTCACAGTATAGCGACGACCGTCCGACTTGACACGCAGCGCAAGGTAGTTGTAGGGGTCTACGTCCCAGAAAAGCCGACCAAACATCCAGAACCCACGGTCTTGGTTGCGAAAGGCAGCGTATCCTGTATATTTCCCATCCGCGGTTAGTCCCCGCCATAGCCTCCAGATGCGCCTCTACCACCCGTTAGACGTACCAGTCCTCTGCACCCGCCAGTTATTGGGGAGCTTGGTGGAGATGCTCCCGTGAAATCTCGCGTGAGACGGAGTGTTCGTGGAGGGATCTCCGGGCACGTAGTCAAGACTGGCTGTACTGAACCCTCCCACTGCGCGGTCGGCCATGGTCTTGCAGGAGGCAACGCTCGACTCGTCTTCGAAGTCGAGGAGCACATAAGGTTTAGTCGGGGTCGAGAGGGTCTCGCTGTTCCACGCTATGAAATGGAAAACACCCGGTTAGCACGGTTAGTGATTAATGGGGGGGGGGGGGAATTGAGACACACCTATCCTGGACAGACGACTGAGCTCCTCTGCGCTGCGCTTCATAAATCCGGCTGGCTTAGCAGCCAGGCATCGAGCGGTTGGAATCATGGCTCTCAAGAGAAACAATAAAATATGGATAGAAATAAATAGAAACAAGCTTCTTCTCGCCTTTTGTGAAACTGGAAAGCCAGCAAAAATGAAGATACAATCAATTGTTGGGAGAAGCGGAAGAGATGATGTCGACTCCGCCAGTGGCGCTAAGATAAGATTGATAGCGAACAAGGTGTTGCTGCAACACACTTTATTGATACCTTTCTATTTACAACTTCCTACATTTATACCAAGCACCATACGTGCTATATCCGATACAGAGGTGATGGAGTGAGTAGCGTACATTGTCCGGGATGCTGCCTGGGCAGGATGCCACTTCTGCCTGCCAAAACGAATGACTAGTGATCAAGGTTGTGTGTACAAACATAGTTTGAAGATAATCTTTTATTTTTTCTCTAATTATATATCTAGAAATTCAGGCCCTGGCTGTTAGCAGGCATTGGATTTGAAAAGAACCAAATATGCCTCCATGCTATTGTTGACTGCCCTGGAGTGGTGGTGCGGATATGGATACGCCGTACTAGACCACCAGCTCTGTCTGTTTCCCCTTCTCTTTTGCCGGTTGCCAGCATCTGCTCATGAGAAAATAGATACTTCTACTGAGCCATGAGTCAGAAGGCTGCAGCGGCTTTCGCGCTGAAGCCTGAGGTGTCTCAACCGTGGGTTGAACGTCACTATTTCCAGATTTGTATACCTCCGATCTGGGAGAAAGCTTGACGCCAGGATACTTGACCTATTCTGCACAGAGATCAATATTGGAACAGCAAAGTTACCAAACTGTTGAAAATAGGCAATCACTTGACTATGGATATAAGCATCCCTTTGTCTCTGATCTATCTTCATCCCACCACTGTTCCTTCATCCTGTCAGTAACCTCTATTACCACGACGAACCTCACCTTCATTTCATACCCTGTGTGCTATATCATAGGTGAAAGCAACTATATTAGACTATACCCATCATGACGATCACCACTTATGAAACATTCCCTCAGAAGAACGTCGTCTACCCCTGTCGACATGACAGAAAGAATGAAAAGCCTTCGGCCAAGAATGCACAGGGCCTGTTTCCTCCAGACGCATGTGTATTTGTTGGAAAGTAGGTGCCATGGCCCTTTATGTTCTGTCAACGTTGCTGACAAGACCAACCAGTCTCTCAACCGAAGTCCCTCCTGACAAACTTGTCCGAGACTTGGAGAAGAAATTCTCTGTCATCGGCCCCTGCCACGTCAAAGTCAAGCAAGACAAGAAACAGGGACTGCCAGGCGCATTTGTACAATTTGAAGTAATAATCTAGAGACCCATCCCATCTCCTGCCGATGCCAGTTGCTAACCTCTCACAGCATATCGAGGATGCCAAAACCGCGCTGGCATGGACCGAATGTCTCCTTTTGCACAAGCGTTTCCTGCGGATTGAAAAGGCAAAAGGGAAAAGTGAGTGTCTATTCTCTCCCCATGGTTGACTGTTACTGACATTGTAGGAACTGCTCGTTTCGGATTCCGCACAGGCGCCCCCATCACCGACTTCGACGTGACCGATGTACTCGCACGCTGGGGCCCGATCGAAGCCTTTCGTATTGAGTCAGTTCCCTTCGGCTATTCACCATGGAGTTATTTTTCGACCGTCTCGACCGTCACTTTTGCCTATGTGGACGACTGCACGGATGCAATCAGGGTAAGCTTCTTCTCCTCCCCACCATTCTGCACTCTGCCTCTTCATCCTCGTTTCTCTGACAAAATCTAGTTCTTCGCCAATGACCAGATCTTTTATCTTCATCGTCTAGACCTCGATGGCAACCCGCTCCTCCCACCCGCCCCGAACAAAGATCCCGCCCACGCCCTCCTGCCGTCCCCGGAGACCATCAAGCGGTGGCGAGACCAGGGCTACAGCAGACTGCCACTAGACATAAAGTGCCAGCCGACAACGGGCCGCAGCGTGGAAGACTACGTACGCGAGTACTGCCAGGACGTCGATCTCACGCTCACCGAGGAGGAACTCAAAGAATTCGTGCTAGAGGTCGAGCAGGCGAGGAAGCTCAAATGGTTCCAGGACAAGTGGGCTAACTCGTCTTCCAACTCGACTCCTACCCCTACCCCTACCAGCAGTGTTCATGAGAGTGCCGGTGGAAAAGGGAATCGGTCCCGGCGTGCTGTCAACTCATGGTGAAAAAAAAAAAAAAAACCATCAGATGTTTGTTGAGAGATAGTATTCTAAGAAAATCAACTACACATTATTCGAGATAGTTACGAGAATTGAATTTTTTTTTTAAAAAAAAGAAATCATATAGAATTTCAAACACGGCTAGATGCAACCGAAAACCTATCTATGCCATGCTACTTACATGACGATAACACGCTCAATCAGTCCTCTCCAGGAAAACGCCCAGCCGGTTTATGTATATGTACAGGCCTTGACGGCCGAAACCAGCTGCTTGTAACGAAAAAAAAAGGTTACCATCCTCTAAAACAATGCAACAAATACCTTACCCAGGCCGATGGGTTGAATCATCATGATCGTGAGACAATGCAGAATAGAAGACAAACAGATGTCAGAAGCTGAGGGAGAGGCTGACTTGCTTTTTGCAAGTTCAGCTTGGGGACGAATATCGTGGACTCAACATGCTGAAAAGACACGAAATGAGAAAGGTATAAAGATATACGTCAAACGAGTGGGACATGGGACCATGCAGAAACATAACATGAAGAGGGTTGACATATATACATGGAAAATAGACAAGGGGGATTTTCAGGTGAACCGAGTGTGTTCATTCACACTCTGACTCGTCTTGCTTCAAAGAGCCCCAGACCGATGGCGGTATCATTTGCCCCGAGGATGGGAGCTGCGTCGCCCAGAAGTTCCCAAGGCCGGATGGGATAGGGACCCACAACGCGTCCGCGTTGCTGAAGGTGTAGACGGTTCGCCATGAAGACCGAATTTTCTGAGAGGACAGATGATGAGCTAGAGCTCATGCAAGGCTGCTGATGGGAGGGAGCAGGCGCCATCAGAGTGTTCCCTGACGGTCCCGGCGTAGGTGTGGAGCCGGAGGCAGCAGGTGATGGAAGGGATGCAAGCTGCGACAGATTGATCAGAGAACCGTCCATGGCAGGGCCGAGGAGGTAGAGGAAACGAGGGTCTTTCTGGAAGTGGATAAAGGGAGGGCATTTTTCCTTTAGCATTCGAGCGCATTGATGTCGAGCCTCATCCGGGAACGTGTCGATGAGAGAAGCAGCAACGTCCAACGCGTGCGTCTGCAATAGAACACCAGGGCACGGACGGTTGTTTTCATCTTGACCGTGGCGAGGGAAGTAACCGGCGCTGGGGAACATGCGCAACACCTTGTCTGGGAACCGGGCGAACGCGATAGAAATGATGGATACCAGGAGACGGGATTGTTCCGACACAGCATTAGTGTGAAACGCTTGACGATGAATGACAACCATCCGAAGAAGAGCCGAGAACCAGAAAGCAAAGGCCCTTTCAACGTTGGAACGGGACTGAATAATTTGTTCTGTCAACATGGCGTCTCGGCTACCAACGATGCTCCGGAAGTTTGTCTGCGTCGTTATAAGTCTGTGAAGCAGCTGGTCAAGTTTTTCCACCAGCATCGGAGCGACATGCGATACCCCGTGGTCGGGAATGCTGTATGCCAGGTCTTCAATAACCTTGAGATAAACCCTTGCGGCCTCGAATGACGTGATATTCTCAATCGGTCCCGAAGAATCTTCGTTTGTATGGTCACTGGGGAGGGTGATTGAAAAGAAGCCCCGTTCAGCTCGTTCTCGGATCTGTTGGATGGCATCCCGATTCATCAAAGCTACCAAGTCAACCCAATGAGAACTCTTAGCGCGGGAATCCGCCACCGCGGCTTTGAACATCATATCAACGATACCGGCCCGAACCCCGTCTTCAGTATTAGTATTAAACAGAGACTGAAGCTTCAACTGGCAGAATGGAAGAGAGAAGTCATTGGTCATGTCGATCAGCTGATTTGCCTCAGCTAAGCTCGATTTGCAATCTAAATGCAAGTTAGAAAAAAGAGTGCCATGGAGGTGTGGAATCAACTCGACAAACCTGATCCTGAGGCATCCAACCCAAGAAGAAGGTCCAATGCATGCTGGAGAGCAACTGTGGCTTCGGGGTGCTGGTCAAGGAGTCTTTGCATATGATCTTGCCCGACACACTCGGGATCGCTGATCAGCACATGGCGGAGTAATATAGTCATGTAGCTCTTGAACTTGGCCCGTCTGGTGTCTGTATCTAAACCTGCATTTTGTTGAGTGATTGCAACTGCAGATTCATGTGCAATGACGAGAATTTCCTGTACGTGCTTCGAGAGAAACTCCTGGCGTGCAAGCCGAAAACGATAGTCGACCTATTGTGAGATAAGGAAACGAGTATATCAGCATTGCGCTCGAACTAACTTGAGGCCACAAAACTGAGAAGCCTGGCAAGGGACTTACCAGATCGTAGAACTTGGGGGTCTCTTGTGTCGGTGAGACAAGGAGCTCAAGAATGTCCAGCTGCAGCCCTGCGAGATCAGGAAGAGAAGCTGTGGCAGTCTCGGCCTTGGACATTTTCCTTGCCAGGGAAATGAAAGCTTGGATGGTGACACACCCAACACCGATGAGGGGGACGAGAATGTGACGAAGCGATGGCCGAGTGGGTGATTTAAGGATCGTACAGACCCAGCGGACCAGCAATATATCAAAATGCTTCGGATTGAATGATCTTAAATGTGCAAGGCGCCTGCAAATTTCATTCGGCGATAATTCTCCTCCGAGATCTCCACATTCTAGCTTTTTGACAAGAGATTGGAAGATTGTGTTTAAGGTGAATTCATCAAGACCGGTCCCTGACAATAATAGCTGTTCCAACTTGTCGTAGAAAGATGGGTCAGAACCATGGAGCGCATCGGGAACATTATCGGATAGGGGCGATGGAACCGCTAGAGCGGATCTGTTCTCCATGCGGGCCAGTTCCTGGCGGAGGAGAGTCACAGTACTGGATTCGGTCGGTAGACGAAGCCCCAACTCGATTAATGAGAATACCAAGTCCAGACTCGTGATGCCCATATTCTTCAAACGAGCGGATGCCTCAACCAGTCGTCGAAACAAGTCAGTTGTCGCACCAATCACAGTGAACGAGTCATAATGGTAGTTCAAAGTATCAGCAGCAGAAGCAAGCACGATAGGGTCTCCACTATTAGAGGCATGGTGTAGGACGTCTGCAAGCATGGAGAGATCACCAAAAGTTTCGAAGAGATCGCGAACAGTGTAAAACTCCTCTGGTGTTAAGGCCGATACCTCGAGACTGCCGGAGAAGGACCTTCTAGAGCCGGGTGCCCTTGCACCGCCACTTTGATAATGTTGAGCAACTGCTCGACGGAGCCACTGACCAATCTCCGATTTGACTGCCCAAGTCAGGCTCACTGGCACTAGTTCAGTGTGCTTGAGATCAGCCAAGCCACTGTCAAACATATGCGGAAGACGCTGCGCAACACAAGCACGAACGTGTTCGATCATGCGAGACTCTTCCAATGCAGAGATACCGACACGGTCGAGAAGAGTGTTGCGAAGGTTGCGTACATGCTCCAGTAGACGACTGACCGGGAGTTGCGCTAGTAGCTGTGCATCGCTCAACTTTCCCTAGAGAACGTGTCAGTAAACCAAGGTCAAGCAATCAACCAGGAAAATACGAACCGTAGATTGAGTCTCATCAGAATCCTTTGCCACACCCTTCGCCATGAGCCATTGCAGGTATTTGCCCACCGAGAAGGTCTGAGACCGCACAAGCTCCGAGATGACATGATAGATATTGTTTGCGTCTATCCTGACATTTCCTGCCGCGCCTCGGAGAAAGGCAAGAATATGGGAATCGACATCCACTCCGGAAATTTTCCACTTGCGTAATAGGCGAACGGCAGTATATACACGGCAAAGGCCGCTGCGAAAAGGCGTCGCACTCCACTCAAGGAGTTTAAAGACCAGGAGGGCTTTATCTTCCACGGTGTCTAGACAGGCGGATGATATCGATTGGATATCGTGCGTAGATCGAACAGAATCGAGATATCGAATGATACGCTGCTGGGACGGATATTGCGTCTTGCAACGAGGATCTTTGGGGTATTGAACCCGCGCATTGCGCTCCGACAAGCTCTGAAAGATGGACCGGTTCACGTTTTCGTTCAAGTCCAAGCAGGACGCGACAGTCTCTTTGAATGTGTCCCAACAATTCGGGAGGACTGCAGAGGAAGTCTGTTCATGGACAATTCTTTTGATGCAGTGCGAAAGACGATCGACAAGCGGTTGCAGAGGGCCTGCTTGTTTTGATTTCGTAACCTGTTGCAACTTTTGCAGTAAGATCTCCGTCAGGCGGCGACCTCGTTTCCTGTACTGCATGATATTGTCCCAGTATATGCCCAACATTAGAAGCCAAAGCGGCAATGCGTTTGTTGACGCAGCTTCTAGTGACGATAACATCCATTCGAGATAGTGATCATGATCCAGCAGGTGCTCGAAGAATAATCGCGAAGTAAGGCTCACGCTACAATTTGGTCAGTCAGAAAAAAAAAAAAAGGAGGCAGATGGGCATAGAAACTAGGCAACGTACGCATATGTCATCTTGACTTTCCAGTCGGCCTTTCCACAAGTACTGAGAACACCTTCGATAAACTGCTGCACACTGGTCGTCCAGTCGCGAACCCACTTCACTTCCAAGCCGACGGCGAGTGCACCACTAGTGCCTTTCCTCTTGAAGGCACGGATCTCATTCGCACCTACACATTTTGCGAGCCATACGGCCCGTCCGACAGGAACCCACTTGCTCAGACATTGATCGAGAAGCAGTTTGCCTCGAATGCCATGAGGGATGGTCCGACTCAACCGCCGGAGAGGTACCGCCGGATTCGCAAGATCCCGAAGCCATGCCTCGCGCTTGTTGTCCGTCAAGGTGACTCGGGGTGGGGGCTTGAAGGTCGATGGAGCCGTAACCATGTTGTGGTTTTGGCGTTTTTCCAACGCCGCCGCAAAGACCGAAGAAAGCATCTGCAATCCCGAACGGTGTTTCAACTGAGCATATAGCGACGGGCGCGCAGTATTCGACTCATTTTGCGAGACCTGGGTCCGATCGTAGTAGCCTTGCTTTGCAGTTTGCTCATTCAGTATATCCTCAGGATGGTTCCCGTTCCATGGCGAAAAGTCGGCGACCTCTGTGGAGGAGACGGAAGAATAGTTAGTCAATGTTCATTTCCATTGTGTCCTTTCTCATTAGCGCACGGATTGCTAGGACTTACTTTCACCCTTGAGGGTTGGAGCCACTAGAGGAACCTTGATACGATAAGGAGTCGTTTTAACCTCTTGATCCGGGGATTTTTCTCTTGATCCGACAGGATCTCCACCCCCAGCTTCGGGAAGTGACAGGTTCGCCGGAAGCACGGGGAACGGCGGCGGCGACGACGCAGACTTCGCCTCCTGCTGCTGGCCTTCGCCTTGAGAACCCGCGCCATATGTCTCCGATATCAAGGCCTGGAACGACCAGGCCGGACGGCCGCGCCAGGAAAGCGCTGTGGGCCGAGAACCAGCCGCGGCAAGCGTGCCATTCTTCTGGTCTGCTGTCGACGGTGTAATGTGAGGATCTCCGGATGTAGGGGCTGCAGGCGTATCCAATTTCTGCCTCTTGGAAGGCGGCTCTTGTGAATCGGGGCCGCTCGCAGTCAGGTCGACTATCACTGGCTGTCTGAGCTGCGACTGCGCAGGTAGCCTCGCCGTTGGAAGGTCTGCTACTTGAGGCGGACCCTGGACGTTTTCCACACGCGCAGCACCGTTGTTCAGGGCGCGCAGTGGATGGTCCCACGGTTGGACACCGGCGGAAGAATGGGGGATCATTTCAGAATCATGTTGCGAACAGGTATGGAAGGAACGGAGGTCATCAGATTCGGCGTGAAGGAGTTGAACAGAGGGAGGCAGGCTATTATCCTATTATCGACAGTACACGATGATAATGGACGGACACAGCGGAATGGAATGTATCGTTTCAACAAGGGGAGATAATCAGTGTTTAGACGGCAGTGACCGGCAAAGCCAGCGTCATTCGGACCGAAGGGAAAGGGAACTTCGAGGGTTCAAGAAAGGCTTTGGTGCTCGGACAGGACAGAGGGCAGGTAATAATCGACAGCCGGCCGGCAAATCCCCGTGACGGAGGTGGAGAGTGGCTCGGAGAAAGGTTGGTGAGCCAACAAAAGGTGGGGAGGGAAGGCACAGGTTTGCACAAGGCCAGGATCACGCACCCGACATAAGAGGATACGTCGAAGCGGATAATCCAGATCAATACAGAGTTAGTAGGTAGGTAACTACCTAAATAACAGATGGGATCGCAATATGGAAATCATGTACAACGGAGTAGTTACGGAGCATGGTCCGTCGTATGTAGGAGGAAACTACTAGTTACTAGTTAGTCCTAGTGTGGTGGTCAATACTGTATCGGTATTATTCTTATAGAATATCATACAGAATACAGGTACCTACTAGTACCTACCTATCTACTAGGTTACCTAACCTAGGTAAGTACCGTATCTATAGTTATTGAATGGTTCTTCCAAATAGAGAGTTCAGGACTAAAAAGGGCTGAGGGGGCAATCACCTTTGCTCCGTAAGGAAGGCGCCATGGACTGATCCATCGAAAACCGCCGGGGTTTTCCTCCTTCCGCGACGGCCGATAACGGGACTGGGCTTTACTCCGTAGAGACTTCCGGAGTTTCCTACCTGACCTTACTACTACTATGTAACTACTCCGTAGTACGTATCTTGCATTCTGGGCGGGTCGTGCCTACAACACAGGGGGCAAACGCAACACGTTGCAGCATCACATTCACAGTGGTCGGGTTTTTGCTTTTCATCTTTCAGCCCCAGGTCGATTATACTACTACATAACTACTTGCTCCCGTGGTGCACGCACCCTGGTCCAGATCGGATCATCATTCAGTATGGATATGGTGCGATCCTCAAAGCGAGAAGGCATCAGATGATCGATTGGTTGGAAACCTATCAACCTAGTCGCAGTAATCAGCAATTCAACACGAACTACTTGCTTGCCACTGCTTACTTACTCCGTACTGTGCTCAGTGCTCCCTCCGTACGCTTGTCTCATGGAGTCATCGACTGATCTCAAGCCTGGATAGATACCTCTGGACAGCAGTCGTGGGTCTGGACACCTGCAGTCCGTCTTCCTCTGCCCTGTAGTACAACCGTATTTTGGACCCAGAAGAAAATGCTGGCAGCAGGATCGACAGAGCGACACCTACTAACTAATGCAAAATACAAACTGCACACATAGCAAGCATTAATTCCCCTCCCTCCCTCCCTCACCAATACTACATATGTAATTCTGTTTGGTAAGTGGCTTTACCTCCGGTCTGGGTAGTACCTAACTAGATAGTTAGCTAGTTACGAGGTACTAGGACCGAGACAACCAAGCCACTCCTTGAAAGAAACCTCGGCCAACAGTAAATGGTTCTCACAGCATGATAGAACCATTAGTCTGTATTGGTGAGAGATAGATAGGGAGTAGGGAGAGTCAATAATATGTCTAACACCAGCCCTGGCCTGGCCTGGCTGTCTGTAATCCTGGTCTTATCTCTGCATGTTCAGGTGAGTCGTGAGCGATAGGTTATCAGAAGTCCTAAGTAATGGATTACGGACAAAGTACCGACCGGGTAGGGGTGGCATACTCCGCAAAGAACCCTTGTAGGGAGTACATATGATTCACTACTCCGTATGGATCGACAGTGGGAAGATTTGAAGAGTCGAAATCTATCATGTCGCACAGGTTCTCAGGAATCCCTTGATTGATGGCCCTGGTGCGGCATAGGTACGGAGTATCATCCTCAGAGTACTCCGTCACGTAAGTCGGAGTAGTTTTGTACAACTGGAGGGAAATAACATTACCCTGTATTCTCGATGAAATACTCTCTATACAGAGAGAACTCCTGGCTAGAATGGCAGGGTTGAAATGGCTAGTGTCTCAGACCTAGATTCTTTCATTATTGTAACCTATCTCTTGACAGGCATCAGGTAGGTATCTACTACATAACTAATTGGCAGAAACCCTTAGACCATACGATTAGCAATAAAAAACTACTCATATAAGATATCTATTAATGAAAGATTAGGACTAAACTTTTCTATTATTTTATCTCCATGCTCCTGGAACCACTGAAGCTTCATAAAGATAATATTAAAAGTATTAGGCGAAACCCCCAGATGGTCTTAGTAATTCCAGCCTTTCTTAAAACATCTATTTATTATTATTTAAACACTAATCACCTTCACAAATCCTGGGGTTGCATTGAACTACTCCGTACTCTGTAGTTACCAGATAAGCAAACAGTACCTAGGTACCCAGGAGGAGCTAGAGTCCTTAGCGTCATGACCGAGATGCGGACAGAACCTCCAAGGAAGGTCTTGGCGGCGCCGACTGCGCTCACCTCCGTCCTCTTTGCCACTTGTGCTCCCCAGGTCCGGCTTGAATAGATCGCTCAGTATCAAAGATGGCTTCCAAGAAGGATATGCGGAGGGTGGACCTCGGTGTGTACTCCCATGCTCAAAAAACGAATCTCTGCCCAGAACTAATCGTCTCCCCCCGGTCTCTCCAGTGATCCCCTACGTGGCGCCCCCGAACAAGAAGAATGATGTCGACATGTCTAGTATGGAGGACCCTGGAAATCGGGATCTATAGCCCTTCAAACACCCTGGTTGCTGACATTGGGGGGATAGGCACGATGTCGAGTACTCTACCAATGGCTGCGGTAGGTTGACTGTCTACCAACTATTCGTGATTATTAGCTGATCATGGCTGTAGATGTTCACCAGGAATAGGTGAGCTTTATCTGGTTCATCGAATGCTCTCTGTTGCGGGCTTACAGACATGTTGTCTACAGGATGATCGGATGGTGAGTTGAGAACATTTCAATGATAATATGAGTGTCATGCGGAGGAGACTAACAGTCCAAAGGGCTTCCTTCGTCTTCGCACTTCAGTCATGGCTCGCTGAAAGCCCCGACCAGAAGTCAACCGCGTCGACGCCTGCCTATATGACGGTTCTCATGGCGTGTGAGTATTTCCCCGCACCCATACACAGGATTACGCAACTAAACGTTTCTCTCTCCTCTTAGTGATGGCCTTGGTAGTTGTATGTCCCCTTTTCCACTTGCGTCTCCCTCGAGGGCTATGTTTATATCAGAGTCCTAACTAATGACTCACTTAGACCTACTTCCCGCTTTTTTTCCCTCCTCCGACCCGTGCTGGGGGTGCTGCCGCGCCGCCTATCCCTTCGCCATAGAAAAGCTATTCGCTCTGCTGCCTTTCAAACGTGCTAGGAAAGAATATCTGGATACCACCTGTTCGGTGCGGGAAGGCGTTCAATGGGAGACTATGTATAACTACAACCTGGGGTGTGGTGGATTGAACAAGAATGGTCCAGGCTGTCGTGTGCCAACGATATGTTTTACCTATTTCCGTCTAATACTATAATAGCGTTCCAATTCTTGACAGCCTGGTTTTTAAAAACAATTAATCTACGTGTCAGCCGTCTTCCAACTAGCTGACGTATAATATCCTTGAGGGACTTATCAGACAACCGCCTCCGTGCAGCCTTGGCCATGTCCATCATTTGGTTGGTTGGATTGCTCCTTGCCACGACATGGTACTTATTCGAGCTGGCAATCATATGCCCGCACTTGTTTTCAGCACATATTCTTTGTCGACGAAGTTTGACTTTTACAGAAGAATCAAAACCCCTGGAATTCTCCCTCACCGCTAAAATCGAGATACTTATCTTCTACAAGGTTGTCTAGGTGTGATAGTTGACTACTACTTGATATTGGTTGTAAGACTAGATATGGACAACCTCCAAGTGTTCTAGAGGATCTCCAGTTTAAATTGATTCATAGCGACAACCTGATCAATATCACCATAAAATCCATACAACTTTTATTAAAAAACATATTCCCTCCTTGCCATGGCTAATAATAACAATCTGGGTGGCGCTTAGTCGTGCCTTCTTACACCGCCTTCCCCCACAGGGAGGAACGGTCGCAAGGCCCCTCAAAAGGCTCTTCAGCGCTTCTGCCTCCTTCTCCCTCTCACCATTCAACTCGAATTTAGTAACTCCCAACACATACATTCTTCAGTCCCGATCGTTTAGATTTTCAGAGATCTTAATCTCAACCTCTAACTTCCTTATTACAAATCGCTTTTAAGAGCCGTTTACGACAAAAGGCCGAGTTTATGTCCATCGAAAACCTCAAGACCTTCGGTAAGTGGTCTCGCCACCCCTCCTTCCCTCTATCTGAACCATTTGGGACGACACGCCCACTGTCTCCGGTTCCATTTCTCTATTTTCAGAAGACTTTCGCTTCTTTAATATGTTATTCCGCAAACTGGAATCACATATTAAGAGCTTGACGTTTCCCTGAATTCTTTCTGGGTTGTTGGCGGGGTATATTTCTTGGTCTTGAGTACGAGGCTGACACGTGCCGTTTTCTTGCACAGACCCCTTCGCCGAAGCTGACGAAGACACCGGCGAGACTAGAACGTCTCAAAGCTACATCCATATACGAATTCAACGTATGTTGCAGTTGGAACCCTGTTGCCCTCGCTAGCCGAGGGTAGCTGTCCGTCTGGCGGTGAAGCTCGTGCATACTAACCGCTCAATCTTCATACAGAGCGCAATGGCCGAAAGACCTTGACCACGGTCCAGGGTCTCCCCAAGAAGTTTGATCAAAAGAAGATTCTCAAGGTGGTCAAGAAGGAGTTCGGTACGTCCCTTGCCAACCTCCTATCAGGAGGGGGAAAGTAATGATCTTTAAAGCTAACACCAACATAGCGTGCAATGGCACCATCGTCAACGACACCGAGATGGGTGAGGTGATTCAGTTGCAAGGAGATCAGCGCAAGGTTGTCTTGAACTTCTTGACCGAGGACGAACAAGGCCTCAAGCTTGACGCCAAGACCGTCAAGGTAAATCCATCTATCTTCCTTGAAACATTCTCCAAGTCTCCAGCTGCTAACTCCCTTCCCAGGTCCATGGCTTCTAGGTTAAACGCCACGCCCGTTCCGATTCCGTCTCCACAGTCTATGTTGCCCGCAGAGAAGTTGGGATGAGTCAAGCTGCTTATCCTTTCTCCTTCTGGTCTTGCATCGCGCCGCCGGATATCGCATATGGCGTCCCGAAGGACACCATGGAATTTCTTGCATTTGCTTTCTTACCCTCTGTGCTTGGCACAATAGACTAGGACCCTGGTGTCGAAAATGACGCGCTATGACTCTGACCATGGGGCCTTTTCGTTTGATAATCAATGAGATAGGCGCGTCATCAGATGATTAGGACGGGATCATGATGGGACGAGGCGTTGGTAGATACCCTTTATCAGCATGAAGATGTTTCTTTATTTCTCTTTCACTTTTTTCTTTGATGATTATTGTGTCGTTGTGAGAGGGGAACCCGCTGCAAATGACATGTTTCTTACAATCCACATGGGTTGAGATGCCTTCAGTCTTTTCCAATTTCCTTCTCTCAACTTCATTTATTATTAGGAAAGCAATGTTGCTATGGCTACCCATTTGATAAGACATGGGTAATTCATGCTTCGCTTCCGTAATCCTATGACTATGACTACATCTTTTATTCTCGATCAACCCCGTCAATACCTGTCTTTTTGACGCCTATTTTCTACCCGAGTCAAAAGGGCCCTTGGACATGCTACCGTCGGAAATATGGTTTGTCTGCATAAGTCAAATAATATGATATAGGAACGCTGTAGCAACAGAGATCTATTTGAAGTCCCAACTCGACTGTACAGAGAAGAAAAGAAATTTTCGACTATAAGGAAAGAAAGAAAGAAATCTAAAACGAATGAAAATGAAACCCTTATACTATAACTCCCCCGCAGCATCGTTTGTGACTCGCATCCGAAGGAAGATGGCCAGCAGTGCATCGAGCACCTTCCGACAGAGTACGAAAAGAGGTACCTCCGGCTCGTTCTCGCGCGTGAGATGCAATTGCAGTAAGAGAGAGGACAGGCTGACGAAACTGGCGACCGAAACGACAAGGAGGGAGGCAGTGGTCTCGCGCTTGATCATGGTGCGGTTCTGGGTGGCATGGTATAGAAACGTAAGGGTCTGGGAAGATAAGTCAGCTTTGGCTTCTTTTTTCCCCCTTTCTTTTGGTAGATATTGGGGTGCGAGTTACAGTTGTAATGGATATCCAAGCAGGTAAAAGCATTCGTGGATCCGAGGATGCGCCGGAAAGATAAAGAACCCAAGATGTGATATAGGCGATCAAGCCGTTGGTTGTGAGTAGCCGGATCATCACCGCCGGTGGTGTGTAATTCAGAAGCCTGGTGGTAATCAGCGGGGCTACAACGCCATTGTATTTATTTTTCTTTTCTTTTGAATCTTTGTGGAGGAAATACATACCACCGAGACATCATACAGTCAGCAAAGAAATAGGATAAGTATGCAGAGGCACAGCACTATTAGTTTCAAAGCTGTCAGCATTTGTAGAAACATTTGGAAGTAGAGGGGGAAAAAGTATGTAGATCGAGCGTTCCATACCCACATGATTGCCAATGCAACCTCTGTCACCCGGAATCTCCTCTCAACATCCCAGTCCGGTCCACCATTACCCACGATTGCCGCTGCCCACCCTTCGCGTCCCATGCCCGGCCGAATATGAAGAAGCTCTGCCAGAAAGGTGAAAGCGCATCGCAACCCCCACCACGCGGCCGGCACCGTACTCATGGCTCGGCCGATCAAGAGAGGAAGATGCCATTTCCGATCGACGCCCAGGATCACAGCCACACGCGGGTGAAAAGCAGAATGGCTGGTGTGATTGGGGTTACCGCTGGAGCCATTGGGGGCTTGAGACTCGGACGATGCTGGTGATGAAGGAATATCGGCTAGAGCGGTGTGCGAGGAGAAATTGTCCTTGGCGGCCACGTTTGAAGAAACTCGGAAAACCGGCAGTCGTCTTGACAGATTGGCTTGCACATGCGATGCAATCAGGTTGGGTTCACTGGAGACTTGGGTATGGAGAGGGAAGGGCGGAGGAGAGGCATCGCGACGAGGAGGAGCCAGCCTTATGGTACGGCATATGCGGCCGCCGCGCGATAAAACTCTTTGAATTTGCTAAACAATACAAGGTCCGGAGGAGGTAGATAAAATGCAAAAAGCGGTCGTGCCCCGGCCCAAGAAGAGACAGAGACTGTCTATTTTCGATCTGCGTAGAAGAAGAGATAGACTTGAGTGTGGGGAGTGTGGGTTTCGTCTACACTGTTGTCAGCAGTGAGCGATTGAAGCGATACCTATCAGCTAGACTTGAAACAACTGAAAAATGGAAGAAGACGCACATACACGGCCTCTGAGAAGAGCAGAGAATAGATCGAGGAGAAGTGTGGCTGGGGAGAGCTTTGCTACTGCATCTATTTATCATCTCGGGACGGAGGAGATCCTGGCCTCCGCGGCGGCGCAGTCGCTGGTGGGAACATATCACGTGACTCAGAAGAAAACCAATACTGCGCCGTTGGATCAATAACTTTTTTTTGGATGCGATAGTATTCGTCCCAAAGTCAAGTGGCTGCCTCCTCCCACCGCTACACAGAATGGCCTCCCCATTACGGCTGCCCGCCGGGCCACTTTTCTTCGCCTCTCGATCTAGCAATACCGTATCTCAAACCTATTCCACGACCTTATGCCAGTGCCGGTTCTTCTCCCAGTCGTCCCAGCGCCAGGCGCGCGGGATTGCTCAGCAGCTCACCATGAAACAGCCTGCTCAGCCGAGTATCAAGACTCGGAGTAAGGAATTATCAAGATCGGAGTTACCACAGGACATCGGGCTGCTACCGGGGACCTATATTCGCCCGCTGTGGAGGGACATGCCGTCAATCTTCGAACAACCGCGGGAACGACTGCAGATGGAGTGGCTCTGGGTGAAGAATGGAGCACAGAATTTCATTGGGTATGCGATCCAAGCCTCGAGTTAAATACTATCATTGTGATATTTGAAGCAATCTGAGTGATCCGAGAATTTACTACTAATGTAACATCTCCCTGTCAATAGACTTCTTGCATACTGCAAATGGATCAACACAGGCCTCCCTCTCCGCTTGAAAGAACGACGACAAGTGGCTCGCGACCTCTACCAGGCCATGTATAGATCCTTTGCAGTGTACGTTCACATCCTCCGTTCTTGATGGTTTCGACCTTTGCCCTTTCTTATGTTGACTTGTCCGCTAGTGGAGATGTGGCTACCATCCGCAAGATCTGCTGCACAGGGCTTGCCAACAGCCTGACCTCTCGGATCTCGCACCGCCCGAAGGACCAGAAGGTGACTTGGTCCCTGGAAAAATTCCTCCGCACCCCCGGCACGCTGTTTACCGGAGTCCGTGTTGTCTCGGATCGTGCTACCCAAATCCCCGAGTTACCAGACTCCGGTGTCCGCCAGGTGGTCCTGCGTATCACGAGCCGCCAGTCAACCGGCAAGACCACGGTCACTTCGAAGAACGAGGAGGCCAGCACCAACGAGCCTGCAAAACAACAGGACTGCACAGAGTATATCGTCCTCCAGAAATTCCGATGGACTGGTGAGGAAGACGACTGGCGCATCTGGGGCCATGCGACTCCGACCACCGTTGAGGATCTCGATAGTCCCTTTTTCGCTTCCGGGGTCTCGTTGGCCGATCGTCTCGAAGCCATGAAGAGTAGTATGGGCGGTGGAAAACGCTGAGTTACAGGATGCAAGAAAGCAAAAAATTGCAAAAGCAGGCCCGTCTCATATTGTATCAACATCGTGCATTTATAGCTTCGACTTTTTTTTCCCACACTTCTCACATGTATTACCCCCGAGCATAACTTGGCAATTCTCATGTATAATCATATTCCTGTACAGCATACACTGGTTGAGATTCTCCTTTTCATCCATTCTGACATTGTTATTACAGGCTGCCTGTGTCCTATTACGTTGTAACGTAAAATTCCAATAAGCTGTTCGAACTTGGAAACTGGAGGTAGAAGATACCCGGGCAATTTTATTAAAAAATCAAACCGGGTCCGCTAGGAAAGCTTTCTCGTACACAACAGAAATGCTAAGGGAGTATCGCATGGGGAGAGAAGACATATCAAAAAAGACATAAACAGCCTACTTGCACAGGAAATGGTCAAGAGGATGGTGCTATCAGTCGTCATCAAAGATCTGGAACGTATTCACCAAGATAGTCTCGATTACTCGGACTTGCCAACCTGCATCTGCGATGTTCCCACCAGCGTTGCCGCCCATGAGAGTCGGCCTGGCCCCATGGTCAGCATTAAGAATTGCCATGCAATAATGATATTATTACGTACCCAAAGCAGATTGCAATGTTTCCAGCGTTCATGCGGTTCTGGGCCGAGTGTTCCTGGATCTTGTTCAAATGCTGCGTTTTTGTTAGTGATGATCTTGTAGACACGCCATAAACTAGCTGTCAAGATATTTACCAGGACTAAGAGCCTTAGAGTAGCATAGTGCGCATCCGGTAGGTTGTTGATGAGAGCGTGCATCGAGTCTCGACGTTTTATGTCGTCTTCGATGTCTAAGAATGAAATTAATGCTCTATATATGTGATATAGGGCATAAGTATACTCACGAGCCGCATTGATAAATTCTGAATAGTACCGTAATGTGAATAGAGGGTCAGGGAGCTCTCTAAAAAACTGCTTTAATAGACCAGCGACACTGTTGATATCGTGATAAAAGCTCTCAGGGTTGGTAAAATCAACCTGTGATGAATCTAGAAAGGAATCAGGGCGAGCCAAAGACAGCAAGGCCAAGCAAAGAAGAACATACCGTTGTTGAAAAGCGATTTCATATGGTTGATATGATTGGCACTTCCGGAAAGACGGTAAATGCCCTCCATGTCTAGACCGAAGAACTCGATGGCCTGGAAGCATTTACAAACAACCATAGGAACAGGGGTCCTGTCCCTGCGGAACAAGTCGTCCAAAGAGACACCGAACACTGGATTCAACGGTGGCAAGTGGGGGGGCTGGGGATTGCTGCCAGCTAGCTGAATGGCTGGAGTGTTTCGCACAGTTAATGGAGCATGTGCTGGGGCCTGTTGAGGGGGACCAGAACTGACGGGGTAAGGGGGTTGGAATGGCGGTGCCGATATCGAAGGCTCGGTGTGTGCTGGATATGGTAACTGCTGCGTCGCGTTGGCGTTCTGTGGAGGGGCGTGAGAGGGCGGAGCAGGAGCAGCAGGTTGTGGGGTGGACTGGGATAGCAAAACAGACTGACGTCTGTTTTGCGTGCTCGATGGGGAAGCAGACGATTGACCTCCGGAGGCCGTTGCAAGAGTCTATGACTTCAAGTTAGTGACCTTGGGTGTCTGAAAGACTAAGCGTAGGATTCACCGGATGACGCTCGTATTTGATCTCTTCAGAAGCCACTGCACCAGAATCATTTTCGTGACTGAAGATATAATCATGAAAGTCCTTCTGGTTATCAATCTGCAAGATAATGTCCTTGAGGCTCTTTTGTATGGTGGCCCCATTAAGCGACCCATTCTTGACAGGGACGACACAGACACTCTGACCGAGCAACAGCTTCTCAGAAAAGGTTCCTGGGCAAGAGGTCAGTTGGGATATAGTCTAGATCAATGCGAACAGGTCAAGGATGGCGTATAATGTACCGTATTTTTGCATTTGTACTGTCAACGCCGAATCGCACTCCGCAATCAGCTGCTGGATGTTTTGGACAGCTTGAGGACGAAGAGTCGAAACCAGCTCCTGCCTGGCCGTCCGTGCAGCCTGGACTTTGTCGGAATAGTCACTGTCTGCATTCTGAACCTTGCGTAACAAATCTTCTTCATGCTGAGCTGCGGACTTGGGTCCTTTCAGACCAAACTTCCCACCCTGCTTGTCACCTGTCTTGACGCGATCGTACTGCTCCGCCAGAGAGTCATACTTTGCTTTGGCCTTGTCCGCCGAAGCCTCAGCCTCTTGCACCTTCTTCTCCGCACTCAGACCGGTCTGTTTCCACTGCTTGCGGCCACGCTCGATGCGACCCACGTGCTCATGCAAATCATCGGCCATCTGGTGAAGCGACACCGCATACTGCATCCCATGATCCGCTATACGTTCATGCAAGTGACTGATTTCATCATAACTCTGACTATAGCTTTCCTGGCGGTGTTCAGTTCGATGCGCAGCGTCATGGGTAGAGCGGGACAGTTTTCGCAAACTTTGGGCATGCTCCTCTTCAATCTGTGCTCTCTTTTTGAGAAACGTGGAATAATCCTGTTTTTGGGGCAACCTATCAGTACAGCTGGAACTCCAGGGGATTCTGGCGACCTGGAAGGCACATCACTAACCCTGGCGGAAGAAACAGACTGCTTTAGACGAGTTAGGAGCAACGAAACACCAATCTGTACATCATGTTAGCCACCTCCTCAACTAGCAGCCTGGCCTTATCTAATTCCACCGCCAACATACGTCTGAGTACAATATCCGGTCCAGACGATTTTTCACCTCCTCCGGAAGATCCGCTGCTGGCGCAACTGCAACTCCCGGCTGCTCTGTAGTAGAGACCCCAGCACTGGACGGAGGGGCGTCGGCAGCTGGCGCGGGGCCATCGTGAAGGGTTACGTCCGCCATGAACTCGAAAAGAGCGACTGATCTCAAGGGATCCGAGCAATGGGTAGATACCAAGGAGAAAATCAAGGGGTTATCAAGCGAGCCTTCAACTGCGCGGCAGCCTAAAGCTCGTAGATCCGTCCACAAGGATGATGCCACCTGTGGGGAAGTGACGTCCGGCGGCTCTCTGCGTTACAGCGCAGTTGGCGCACTTAAGAGTACTACTAGTAGCAGGCTATTAATATTTTTATTCCTGGGGATCTTGATGGTGGGGAATTGTACTAATTATCAACCTTCTTTAGGGCATGTTTTTATATTCATATGTAGTTATCTTGCCATAATGATGTTCAGCTAATGGCCTGTGAAATACTAACGATTTACAACACTCTTGGTATTCCCTGTTCCCCGTGGGCAAAGACAGATAACTACCTACGTATCTTTGGTTACTCTAGAGTAGAGAAGATGGAATTTCAAAATATCTGCTCAATCAACACCAATAAAACCATAATAGATTTCAAATACAAAATTGGTCCGGGTTGTCATTAAAAAAAAGTAGGCCTAGGAGTAGATGCCCAAGGCAACCTGTAGTACTCCGTACGACGGATAGAGACTCGCAGCTGAGTCAGCAACACCAGCCCAAATGGGAAAACGCCGAGATCGTGAGTTTTCTGCCGATTTCCGGCGCATGGCATTCTCACGCATCGCATTTACCACTTACTTTGATTCGTTTTGCTACCCCCCACGGCTCCATTCTGCCGGGAGATAAGATCATATGCCTATGGAACTGGACTTCCAAAGAGGTATGGTAGCAGCTAATGGGCTGACTACATCGGGGAGCCTGGTCTCGCCGCCGGGGCCCGACAGCAGTCTTCGGAGCATCCCCAGTACTATCACTACTCGGCCGGTCTCTGCCTTTGTCTTTCCAGACACCAGTTCGGCGTCCCGGGAAATGGAGAAAGTCCAGCCGGTCACTGGGAAGCGGCGCGGTGGGAGTAGAAAGGCCTGCAACGAGTGTAAACAGCAGAAGGTAAGCTTTGCCAACCCCGATGCCTCAGTCCAGCCTGTCGTTTAATCCTCGACAGCGCTGGACAACTTGCAAGTATTGGAGGTTTTGGCTGAGTCTGTATCATTGTCTCTCAACAGCTACGATGTGACATCGTTCAGGTGCCTGCTGCAGCGTGCTCGCGTTGCCGGCGGTTGAACATTGAGTGTAAAGTAGAACCAAGCTTTAAACGCATCTCGAAACGCAGGTAGAGTGCAATTTCCCCCAAAATGATGTTTGACGTGTGCATTGGTATTTAACTACTACAGACGAAATGCGGAGATGGAAAAGGAGATTGCTGATCTCCGACGTCGACTGGCTAATGGTGAACAGCCAGCGGCTGGAGATCTTCATGCCAGTGACGAACTGTCTCAGTGCTCCGACGAGGTGTTTTGCCCGCCTGATTCTGCAATTTCGAACAGGATACGGACAGTCTCGGTCCCCATCGAGGCTCACCACTCCATCCCGACTCCATTGACGATGAGAAGAGATGGCTCGATCGTTTCTCAAGACGACAATCTTTGGAGGTTGGAAGACGTGTCCTTGTCAAAGATCAGGGTCGCGAGACTCTTTGAACGGTATATTTCCCCTTCTTGTACTAGCATCAGTCAAGCTCTAATACCCATAGTTTCTTCCAATTCTATCACCCTTTTCTCCCTTTGCTGGACCCCCAGAAAGGCCCAGAAGAGTACTTTCAAGTATCCAACTTACTGGCATGGACCATCGTTTGCGTTGCCAGTCGTCGTGCACCTTTGGAACCTGGACTTTTGAGTTCTCTTTCGGGTCCAATCAGTCGCCTTGTCTGGTCCACGATTACTGGTGTCCCTCAGGATTACCATGTGGTTAAGGCACTCTGTCTTCTCTGTACATGGCCCTTACCAACAACTAGTCAACGGACCGATGCAACCTTCATGCTGAGTGGTCTGATGATGCAGATTGCGATGCAACTTGGCTTGCACCGGCCCGTCCAGGCTGAGGAATTTACCACCTTCCGGATGGAAGTTCGGGGGGAGGAAATGAAGGACCGCCTGCAAACATGGATTATTTGTAATATCGTCGCACAAAAGTAAGTCTTCTTGGATATTTGAATGTATGCCAAAATCATGGGGGATCTAATCTTTGTATTTCCTTTGTCTCAGCGTCGCCACTGGTTATGGCCAACCCCCCAGCACAATCTATGACTGGGCACTTGAACCCGCATCATTGAAAGACGCAGACTATCGGTTGCCCAACGACCTAAAGATTCGACTTCGCATTGAGAAATTTTGCGACAGGGTCACCAAGGCACTGTATAGCAGCAAGCCTGACCCAGCAGAGTTCATTAGCTCGGAAAAGTTCCTGATTATACAACTTCTGGAAAATGAGCTCAAAGATATGGAACTGGATTTCGGTCGTAGTATGACACGTATGTCTTGTGTTTCTTCCAGTTTATAACGACCCTTATTATTTACTAACATGTGCTTCTAGAAATCAACATGATTCACCTACGGGCAGCAGAGCTCCACTTACGATATTTCGTCTTCCTCGGGAACAGTTCACGGAGTGATGATCTGACGAAGCTCTTCATCGCAACTACTTCTTTCCTTGGACGGGTGCTAGACCTTGAAACTGCTCCCGGAGAGCTCCTTGGCCATGCTACTAATTATATACTCCAAATGATTGTCTCGGCTGCATTTGCTCTCATGAAGTTGCTCAAGAGTGCATTCAATCGTCATATCGATTTTGAGCACGGCAAACTGTTATTCAACGGGGCTATTTCGGCTATTCGACGGATCAGCGTCATGGACCATGATCGGCCCGTGCGTTTGGCGGATATTCTCGCCCAGATGTGGAATGCAGGAACTCCAGGGTCTGCCAGCGAAGAAGATGCTCTTCAACTCAAAGTTCGATGCCGGATGAGCATGAGCCACGTATATGACACAGTCTGGCGTTGGCGACAGAGATTCCGTCCTATGAAGAGCGTAGAAGATGTACAATGTGAGTTTTCTTGGCGTTTTGGATTCTTGAGAAGTGTGATCGCTGACTGGTGTAGCTGCTCAAGCCAACCCCAATATCTCATCCACAGGTCTTGCTAGACAACATGACGGCTCCTTAGATGGGTCATCCTTAATTCTCCCTCCACAATTTGACCAAGGCCCTGCATTTATCAGCGAAGCAGGTTTCTCGGAGGTTTTTGATTCTCTTAATTGGGTTTTTGATGGTATACCCGACTCTTTTGTTGCTCCTCCAGTTATCTGAGCGACCAATTTTGTCAGACGAGGAGGGAACCGATCTACATTAATAGCAGCTGTTCAGGTCGGAGGATATAGCGCAACCTTTTCTCTCTGGGTCATTGGAAACATTTCCTTACAGTTCGACCTCTACACACTCTCTTGGACGTCAAAGACCACGAAATTGGTAGCAGAAGGTATCGAGCATGGTATGGGCCGTGAAAATGGAGTTATTTTACGGGTTTTCTTGAGTGACTTAGAAACGAAAGGACAACGGTCGACTACTCAATGCGAGTTCGTCTGCTTCATCAGTCGACTCCCAAGAAATGAAGGCCATAGATTTGGGTCAAACAGATGAGAGCCACAGGCATCACAGGCACCATCTCAACCTCATCCAAGTCCCAACATGGCGCATAACTATTCGCATCTATGTCTTGGAGAGATTAGGACAAATATGCATCAATACATGGATGGCTGGCCCTGTCAGCAAATCTACATTTTTAAGTCGTCTCCGGATGGCCGGAAAGCTTCTCCACGACCACTCAGGCTGTGAAACCTGAAATCTCCAGTGGATCGTCGGTGCATGGCTCTGGTTCAACGCCACGAACACTACCAGGTTTAAAGTTTCAGGAGATAAACAGGGCGCTGAGACCTTGATATCTCATCTCAATTGTTGTTTACTGCGCGAATCCTAAAGAATCTATTGGCAGCAGCAATCGAACACAGCCTATTGTCGATTGGGGGAGCAGACGACTGATTGGCGGCATACCCTTCCAAGGCTACGCTGAAGCTTGAGGTCCCTGTGCCAACGATTGGAGATTTGTGCTGCAGCGTGGCGGTCGACAGGCTGTATAGTAGACCATTACCTACTACCTAGGCGCTGATAAGTTTTAGTTTGGATGCAGGAGGCTGGAGCTGGTGCCGCAAGAGGATTCCAATTCTTTGGAGGTTGGGAGGGAGTGCTCCACTCCTAGTGTTGGTCGTCTTTTCCCCCATGGTTATTATTGATTGATTTGATAGTCAGCCTTCCTGCCTGCCACAGGGCCACAGGCTGCGGAGGCGCAACCTATTTTATCGGTCGTTTGCAAGCGTACGTCGTAGAGATAGACTAGTTATATAATTCAACCTTTATATCCAGATCAGATGATTCCATGCTCCTGCGGTCTGGTTTCCCCCTGTCCTGCCTAAGCGCCAGAATATCAGCTCCAGTGCCGCCCCCGCCTGGCATTTTAGTCCCGTCTCCTCGCCAGCCCATTTCCCCCCCCTCTCTCCCCTCAACCCTGCGCGCAAATCTTTACCACATTGTGCTTTTTTCGTCTTATACATCAGTTGCATTATCTGACTGGGCTACTGTTGCATGTTCTTATATTATTATTGCTTGCATTGTGGACAACGGAGAGGCTAGTGTCTGCTTTGTTCGTTGAAAGGTACGCTTCTTTTGTCCCCTCCCCTCGAGCCCCTAAATACTACCTAGAGAGCTACCTGGCCTAGCTTCCTGTCACCGTCTCCAGCCCCGAATTTATTCACCATCTCCCCTACTGACCGTCCCATCGTCCCATAGATACCCTCGAATATATTTGTCGATATCGCTTGTGTTCTGCGCATCGCTTCCTTCTCCTTCGCCGTCTATCGTGGAATGACCTCGGCTGGCCTGCAATTGCTTCTCCCACTCGATTATAAACCGTACTTTTTGCTCTGCATAACTTAAAAGAAGCCGTATAAGATGGCATCCGGTCCAGCTACTCAGTCATTGAAGGTATGCAGGGTGTCCATCGATAATCTTCAGATCGTTCACCCCTCCTATTTATGACTATTGGGCTGATACATTGGTGCCTGTATAGTGTGTGGTTACTGGTGACGGTGCAGTTGGCAAAGTCAGTCCTTATCTCTCTCGATGTGCTTGTGGAAGAAGGTCCCCCAGTGCCTAACAGCTCGCCCCCCTAGACATGCCTGCTCATTTCTTACACAACAAATGCATTCCCTGGAGAATACATTCCTACAGTGTGCGTCTCTATATCTACGTGGACACCTTAAAACTGTGCGATTGACCGATCTCCTCCAGATTCGATAACTACACCGCCAGTGTTATGGTAGATGGTCGGCCCATCAGTCTGGGTCTGTGGGATACCGCAGGGCAAGAGGATTACGATCGCCTGCGCCCGCTGTCTTATCCACAAACAGATGTCTTCCTGATCTGCTTCTCCATCGTCAGCCCGCCTTCATTCGACAACGTGAAAGCTAAGGTAAGCCTCCCCCCCCCATCTGGGAGTGATCGCTCAGCGAGCCTAACCCATGGGCAGTGGTTTCCCGAGATCGAGCACCACGCACCCAACGTTCCTATCATCCTTGTCGGCACCAAACTTGATCTGCGTGACGATAGAGCGACCGCCGACCAGCTTCGTGCCCGCAAAATGGAGCCCGTCTCCTACGAGCAAGCTCTTACCGTTGCCAAAGAGATCCGGGCCCATAAGTACCTGGAATGTTCAGCTCTCACACAGCGCAATCTGAAAAGCGTATTTGACGAGGCGATCCGGTAGGTCTCCTTTCTTCCAGCCCTCTTCCATCAAAATAAGCGCTCACGAATCTTCTTACCAGGGCGGTCCTCAATCCCCGTCCCACCGCGAAGCCTAAGAGCAAGAAATGCTTGATCTTGTAAAGCCTTTTTTTATATCTCACCACCATATAAGCAACTAATACGGCGTCCTGGTAGCTTCATGCTATTTTCATCGTTCTTTTTTGGTTACCCTCCTCGCCTCATCTTATGCCCTGATATCTCTTTTTCTATTTTTTTTTTCTTTCCTCCTATTTTCTCTCCTCTTTGACAGGGTGCCAGATATTTCCTAATTCAGTATAAAGATGTACCATGTCATGCAAGATCATGCTATGAATGTCATACCCAGGGGCTGTATCATGAGACAGCTGGATCAAGCTTTCTATTCACTAGTCTTTCGAACTCACTTGCCTCTGAACAGCTCGGTTTGTTCTCCCCGGTGTTGAGAACCTCAGCTGTGCTATCATCGGTGTTTTCCCCCCTTTCCTCTCCTTATTTCCTCCCATTTTTATGAATAATGTACATGGGCATTCTGTCAGTCATTTCCAGATTGTTTTTGACGCGCTATATATACTTATCCCAGAGCGATCTTGTAATAGATTCTTTTCTAGCATATTGTTGAATATGTACGGGAGGCTAACCAGCTCCAAGATGAAACATGGACTGCTGCTAGTTATCTGCTCATTACATCGAACTCACTAGAAGCATCATCCGGAGGCACTAGGCTTGTTGCATGCTACCCTTGACTAGAGCTACGTCACGCATCTTCATCCATGTATGATTCTATACACCGCTATATTCATAGATATGCCAATATATGGTTGAATGTATAACTAGCTATATCAACGTCAAGGGATATCGAACTCTTGTCGTCAAAATGGAGACAAAAAGGAGAAAATTCTTTTATACCACGTAATGATGCAAAAGGACGGCGTCATGATGTCTGCGACGTCACGTTTCATAAGAGTCTGTTTCTACGACTGGGATGGATACCGGCGAACTCGTCCTGCGCTTCTTCCCCGTTTCCGTCCGTGTCGAACTTCTTCGCCTTCTCCTGTTGGATCCGTTTAGCGTTGCGGTTGCGCTCGTCGTCGAGTTTCTTATTCTTGTACTCGATTTTCGCTTTGCGGTTTTCGGACTTTCCACCTCCACCGGCGCTGGGCGACAGGTTAGCATTTTGAAAAGAGAGATCTGGAGACTTAATTCAGCGATAGCTTACGTCAACTCGACATTGATTCTCCGTGCTGGCGACTTGCCGTCGTCAAATGTGGAGTGGTGGTACAACTTCAAACAGGTCTTCATGCGGTCAAAGTTGTCAAACTCGACGAAGCCGAACCCGCGACATTTCTTCGGGTTGTCCTTTTCCGTGGCGACACGCACAGAGACTGGGGGGTTCTTTTCAAAATGCTTTGTCACCGATTCGACAGTTGCGCTATAGGGAAGGTTTCCTGGACGCAGAAAAATGCAGTTAGCCTCGAAGAATCCCTCGTGATAGGCAGAATGTCCAACTAACCGACAAACGCAATGAACCGGGTGGACTTCTGCTGCGAGCCCTGGCTATCCTCTGATTGATTCTGTTCCTGTGACTCTGCACTGTCCGGCTCTGCCTTGCCCTTCTCCGTCGCCTCATTGTCCTTGTTCTTCTTCTCCTTCTTCTCCTTCTTCTCCTTCTTCTCCATCTTGCTCTTCTTCTTCTCTTGTTCAGTTTCAGGCTTCACAGGCTCCTCTTTCTGCCCATTCTTTTCTGCAGGGGTAGAATCCACCTCCATTGCATCTTCGGCTGGGGTCTCTTCGCTTTCTTTTTCTGCCTTCTCCTTCTTGCTCTTCTTCTCCTTCTTCTCCTTCTTCTCCTTCTTTTCCTTCTTCTCCTTCTTTTCCTTCTTCTCCTTCTTTTCTTCCTTGTCCTTCTTTTCCTTTTTGTCCTTCTTGTCCTTCTTGTCCGCTTTTTCGGCCTTTGTATCGACAGGCTCGGTTACAGTCGCAACATCTTCAGCACGCTTGCGTTTCTCCTCTTTCTTGGACTTTTCGCGCTTGCCATTTTCGTCCCGCTTCGCTTTCTTGCCTTCAGGTTCGACCACGTCCTCCACGAGCTTGCGCTTCTTATCGCCCATTTTGTCCAGTACTCGCGGTTAAACTCAAATACTCAGAAGATATGGCTGTAGAATAATCAATCAGGCAAAGGATGTATAGACTCCAAACTGTTAATCTATTGCGCCAACTCGCTGCGACAAACAATTGCTGAATCAGAAGAATAAAGCTGTTGTAAAATAGAGCAAAAGCTCGGCGGTGGAGTTAAAAATTCGAGATAGGAAGCGGGAAAACGTTTTCTGCTGGTTGGTTGAAGGCGGTGAGACTAATGGGTGCAGCCGTCCAATTTTTGTGGATTATGATTGGCTAGTATATATTCAGGAGACGTCAAGGGTTGATATATATTTAATTATAGCTGAAAAAACATATTGAATCTGTACCTATGAGACCTACTCGAGGTAGATTACCAGCCCAAACGCCGATGTACATGCTCATCCTTCAAAACACCAGAATCTGTATACGCTTCTGCTTTGCCCCGTAACGATCCCGCAATTCAGAACGAGTAAGCAGCTGTAGAAGCGGAAGATGTGTCTCCTTCATGTCGAAGACACCGCGCTGTTTTTGATCAATATGTGAGCCATCAATCACGATCCGTTCCAGATGATCTAGTTTGAGCTTTCCTGTCCTCGGTGTTAGTGACAAGGATATTCAGTCCCGTGGCCATTGCAATTTAGATTGACCTACCTGAATCAATGAGATCAGACAACCGCTGAGGTGTTCCAACGCCGAGGCCAATTCTGTTAAATGTTAGCTAGAAGATCCAAGCTGATAGTGAATAACACCATCCGGGGAAGATCCGTACCGTGCCCGTTCGAGGAACTGTTTGGCTTCCTCCAACTTAATGTGCTTAGCGAATAATTTGCCAACGATAGATTCTTTCGTTTGGAAAGCTCGAAGTCCTCTATTAATGTGTGTTAGAATATCAGTTAATATACCAAGCGTATCTAGGTGGTTGAATATCCCGAATCTGCTTACCGAACCAGATCAGCAGCTCTAAGAGCCGCAGCGGCGATTACCAAGGTGTGTGGGCTGCCCTTTTCCTCCGCAGCCTTACTTAAATCAAAGCCTTTAGGACTGAAGTTCTTCAGGAAATCAGGAAGTTTGTCCATAGACCTAGCGCCCTCGAAAGATGATGTGTCCAGGAATGCAGAGTCTGGAGCAATGGATAGTCAGAATACGGTACAAATCGTCTAGAAAAACACTACCGAGTGTGGCCAATCTTACCTGGGATATAGAGATCGCTGATTTCCACCTCTGTCAGTTCCTTATTGTGCCTCTTCAGCTTCTGCGCAAAATGATCCGCCAGCAGCCGCCCATCCATCTTCCCAATTGACTCATCAATTCCATTTTTGCGCTCTTCGTCCTTGATATCTTGTTCTTTCGACGCCTGTTTGTTCTTCTTCCGCCGTTGCTTCTTCTTGCTCGGTCCCTCTGTGGGCTTGCTGTCGTTCGTCGCTTTGCTCTCTTCTTTGGTAGACTCGTCTGCCTGTCTTTTCCGCTTCTTCTCCACCTTGGCTGAAAGCCCAGAGACTGGAGGTACTTCGGCCATTTCTGAAATCGGGTATTCAAGCCTCTTCGCGGTAGATAATCTCGAAAGTATCGCTATAGAAGAGAGATGATTTCGCAAACTCCAACATGATCATCATCGCGAAGCACTTTTTTTGCTGAGTCAGCAGGGACATGGGTTTATCGATAAGCGCACAGACCAGACCAGACAAAGTGACTGAGAGTCTGCGACGCGAACTGGACATTCCCAC
Organism: Penicilliopsis zonata CBS 506.65; assembly: GCF_001890105.1. Classification (NCBI taxonomy): domain Eukaryota; kingdom Fungi; phylum Ascomycota; class Eurotiomycetes; order Eurotiales; family Aspergillaceae; genus Penicilliopsis; species Penicilliopsis zonata. The sequence goes on from NW_019208927.1 coordinate 271,729, forward strand.
CCCTCCTCATCCTCGTGTCCATCTCTGGCGGGAAATTGCTGTGACGTGGAGTCTCGTCCATGTAGGCTAATAGTCTCTTGTTTTTCTTGATATTTTTCACTTGTCAATATAGCAGTACATATCAGGTTCCGACTACTTCATTGATAATGTCAACACCGAGACCGCGTGGCCGCCCCCGGTTGTCGGGGAGCTCTGAGGTAGATTCCACGCCAGGAGACACAACTATTACAAGAGTTAGTGAATATGCTTCGCGCTTTTGATCTAAATAGGAAACAATTGGGATTGATGAATTGCGTCCAGATCCAACGACTTCCCATTCATAATAGATACCCGCTCACACCGAGCCGGCTCACAACAACAACACCCTCTGGGAACCGTTCAGCAAGCCGGTATACACCGCGAGCTAGGGGTGCTGGCGCGCCTTCAACGCCCTATGGTCTTCGTGCTATGCAGCGCCGCGCAGCAAATACTCCAGGTCGCGACCGGAGGAAGAGCTTCCGAATGCAAAGAGAAACCACTTTTGATATCTTGAGAAATCTCGGCAGAGGTTCGTTCAAATGACAGACCGACCCTGTTTTGTTCTCTAATAATTATATGTATTACAGCTTTGGCTCCTACGTCTGAGGCGATTCGCTCATCGCCTAAGGAAGAACCCGAACCCGAACCTATTGAAGAGGAAATCGACGAGATTGATGAATTAGATCGGGAACCAGCCATCGAGAGACCGAGACTCTCTCTGCCAATCGACGAAAGTCCGGAAGAAGAGGAAGGGGGAAGCCCAGAAATGCGTCCTCCTCGACTCTCGCTCGCTTTTGATGAGGAAGACATCACTGTCGAATACCCACGCAGGGCTACCATGGATCAAGATAGAGGCCGGCTCTCCATGATGAGCTATGGGGGTACAAGACTTAGTGAAAACTTTGGTGACCTGACACAAGTGGAGTCCGAATCGGAAGGCGGTGCTTCTCCAGGAATACAAGAAGGGGCCGATGACACTTTGATCAGCCAGGGTGCTTTCGACAGGGGGTAGGCAATCTTTTGTTCACTTGTACGATTGAATTACTGCTAATGTTCAAAAAGCGGAGAAACCGAGGACCTAGGGAGATTTAATATTGACTTTAATTTCCCGTCTCCTGTGGCACCAGCCATCGGCGACGATGTGGGCGAGCCGCTCAACGATGACGGGTTTGAGTTGGATGCAGTGGACATTAATGAGGGCGCCTTGGATATGCAAGCAGACGCTGGATCGGTCTCTTCCGCAGACGATGCTACGGGTGGCTTTGGCCTGGACCTCAATCTTCCGCCACGAATCTCTCTCAGCCAGAGTCCAGGGTTGGTTGGAGGCGGTTTGCGTGATGAACAGTCCGAACCTGGGAAAAAGCAGAAGAAGCTGTCTCGGCATGGCATTCCTGTTCCAAATTTGCCTTCCGGGGTTGTTCGAAAGCTGGCCATGCGCTTCGCGCGCGCAAGAGTTGGCACAAAGGCAAAGATCAGCAAAACAACCCTAGCAGCGGTCGAGCAAGCGTCCTCGTGGTTCTTTGAACAAGCCAGTGAGGATCTAGCGGCATACTCCAAGCATGCAGGACGAAAGACAATCGACGAGAGTGACGTCGCAACTCTAATGAGAAGGTGGGTTGGTTTTTTTCCTCTATATAACATATCTTACAACCTTTCCATCCTGCGGATGATCTCTAATTGCCATTCAGACAACGTCATACCAATAGCTCGACCACAATATTCTCACTGGCTCAAAAACATTTGCCGAAGGAACTCCTACAAGACATGCGGCTTGCCATGCCTCCCTGAAAGACTTAAACATGGTACAGGATGCAATGAACGTCAACCTTACGAGACGCAAAGATGATCTTGTGCGAATTTCACCAGCTTTTATTCTGGCGGACCCGTCGAATGGCTTCATTCGGTCGCTTCCTGATGATCATCCACAGCATGATGGAGGTTGCAAAGGAAAGTCCAAACCTGGAGAGCGTCAGCGACATGCCGAGGATGAGAGAGAGGAACCCGGAGCCTCCCAATGTCGTAAAAATTCAGTCAGTCCATTGCGACGGAAGACATACCAGGTGAAAATGTATTGAGTGTGGTTATTTTTGAGATTGACCTCGGGAGCCCGGCCGATGGGAATGCCCTTCGCCTCCCGGTCATACGCCTCAAGCAAGTCCGGCACTGAGCAGGAAGTCACAGTCAGCTTCATAACCATGTACAATATGCCTTTCTTCTCTCTTACCCATAGTTTCTTCAATCCACACGGGCTGGCTGCCCGTGTATTCAGCCATCTGATAGACATCCGGGAAGTAAAACTTCCCTTCCTCGGGCTTGTTATCGGGCGTAAACATGTTCTTCTTCCACGGCTCGCGCAGCAATCCTTCCACAGTGACCTCTCCTTGGGGCAAACCCAAAGCTCTGTCCTTCTGGCTCTTGGCCTTTTTGGAGATCCAGCCCCTGTTAACCAGGACGGTACTCTGTCCTTCACCTCTCTCCAGAGGTGTTATAACCAAAAATCCGTCCTCGCCCTCCCGCATCCGGGGTCCCACAAGCATCTCCTGGTCATGTCGGAAGTGGCCGGTGGCAAGTACTCGGCGGTAGTCGAATTCCGAAATGGCATCCGGGTCGACTCGTGGAGGAAGCGGCAGAGGGGGCTTGACAAGGCGGTCCTCGACCTTTGCAATCAACTTGGTCTTCCACTCAAGACGCTGGACCTGCCACGCCCCAAGGCCAAAGGAAATAATAGGGATGAGAGCTACACGAAGTAATATCATTAGTTCACATAAATGGCATAAATAGAAACAGATTGGCACCCCATCATACCCAGAATAATGAGGCCTGGCCCATGTTTTTGGCCAGTCCGAACAATCTGCGCGGGGTGATCAACAACAGACAGCCATCGGGGATCATCAGCTGGCTGCTTGTAGCTGTAGAATCGGGTCTGTTGTCGCCGACATCTTGCGCAGATCGAGTCGAAATTTAGGGAGGATTCATTATTGCGGATATTTCGCGCAGGAAGCTGCCACGAGGCTTTGGTAGCTGTGTGTCGGAACAACGACAAGATCGGCCGCATTATCAATTGCTATACAGAGGCTCTAGAAGAGCTAACATATGAATCTGTATCGTTAAACCAAATCTGTGGAAACAATATTCGCAGAACCAGAGGGTGTTGAGGTCGGCCCGCGATTGTTCGGGGCTCAAGTGGGACGCGGCGATAAGCAAAGGGCATCTCCGCCGAGTCCACTTCCAAGTAGCTACGTGCTGCAACTACAGCATGAACCACGACTGGCGCGTGTTCCGTCATGTTTTTTGAAGGAAGTCTCCAGGAAGGGATTGCCCTGGCTGTGAGCGAGGTCAAAGCTGTTGTCTGTTTCGTTCGAGGTTTGTTATTTGTTTACTACCCATAGTGTCGGTCAATTAGGTGGCGCTGACTCGTCTGTTCCCGAATATAGATGACACGCCCACCAGCTCCGAATGGGAGGATGAGTATTTCGCAGGCGAAGAGGTACCGTTCCATAATGTGTCGGATTAAGGTTTCATTTGTTGAGTGCACTAGCAGTTCGCAGCCCTTCTGAAGGCTAAATCAGTGCTGTTGCGGTTGTCGGCTGGAAGCCAGGAAGTTGGGTTTTTGACCTCTTTCTGTCCGATTGCCAAATTCCCGGCGGTAGTTGTTATCAGGTGGGTTTAAACTCGGAGACTCAGATGAGTTAATAGGCTGACAATACCTAGAAATGGAATGTTGCGCGAATACATTATCCCAGACATTACGAAAGACGACTTTCGCCGCCGACTGACAGCTGCTCTTGAAGAGCAGCCACCTCCCCCCGTCGTGCCAGAGCCAGTACGCTTATCGCAGCAACAGACCGAAGGAGGAAATGCGCCCGAGATGGTTCCGGTACCTCGTCCTGCTGTATCTAGCCACCAAGCTCCTCAACCGTCACCTGCTTCCAGCACAACACGGGAAAGTCAGCCGCGTGATAACGGAGTTGAGAAGAAGACCGAAAGTACCGAACAGTCGAAGAAGAGTAAATTCACCAAGAACCCCAGCCCAGCGACGCAGAAATCTGTCCAGCCAAAGCAGGAACGCCAAGTGACATCAGCTGCAGCGAAGCAGAATAAAGTCACGAGGGACTCGAGTCCGCAAGTCTCCAAGCCCAAGAGCCCTCCGATCAACATACATTCTTCTCTTCCACAAACCCCTCAAGAAACTGGACCGTCTCCGCCGACCCAATATCGTCTCAGCGTCCGCCTCTTCGATGGTAGCTCTGTGCGGTCGAGCTTCTCTCCTTCGCAAACCATTCGGAGACATGTTCGACCATGGCTTGAGGAACAGCTGGCTGGTGAGAGCCGGCCATTCAACCTGAAACACATTCTGACGCCGCTTCCTAACCGGAATCTTACCATCGCCGAAGAGGAGCAGACGCTACAAGAACTTGGCCTGGGACCAACTGCGAGCCTGGTCATGGTTCCGATCTCTTCCTATACAGAAGCCTACACCGGGTCTGAGTCCAGCCTTCCTGTCCGCGGGGCATATGCAGCCTATGGGCTTGTCTCCTCGGCCGTCGTTACTGTTTCAGGTCTTGTTGGCTCGTTCCTGGGATACGGCCAGACACAACCGCCCCCAAGTGAGTCACAACCGGTGCCGGAGACACAATCTACTCCATCGATGGGCGGCGCCAGCCGCCCAAGGCCTTATAACACATCCCGAGGACCCCATATCAGGACCCTCAGGGATCAGTATGATGAAAGAAATAACAGTCAATTCTACAACGGAAACCAGGTATGCGAGATATTCCCACCGCAGGTCGATGTTTGTTCATTCGAGGATTGCTAATATTCTTATTGCAGCTCAACTTCGAACCCCAGGATGAGTGAGTCTTATCCAGGGGCCTTGCCTTGAGAAGTACCGGCGTGGTCACTACTATATCATGCGGGTAATCCCCATATCGTATAATTATTCTTATTTTACGGATGTAGCAGATTGAATGTATAAGGGAAAGAATGGTTGTAGAGTGGAATGGGATCACTTTCATTAGTGATATCGTCTTTTTCAATTTTTTGCTCTGTTTGTTCGAGTTTATCCTCTTACTTCGTGTCTCTTCTATGAGACCCTGGTCCAGGGATGGAACCGTTGAAAATACAAATGTTGGTTGGTATACATGACCCGATCAAAAGCGACTGGATTTGTGAAAAAAAAAGTAGATTGCATCCCTCAAATTAACCCCCCGGAAATGCATGATGACAGCTTAGTAAGGCTTAGCGGCGGCCTGGCAGGCTTTCTATTTCTAATTGTTAGCAAATTGATTCATCGAATTTATGGTATTATTTGTCGATTGACGTACCAGCTGGTCCAGGTACCAACCGCAAATGGACATGTTGCCCTGGTTCTCATCCATACACTTGCGGAAATTGCGAACGTCGGCCTCGCATGCAGGGGTTTCCCAGGCACTGTTAGTCGCGCTGCTCTGCCACAGCCCGTTGTCCATCGACTGAGACTGCGCGGGGGGAGGAGCCTGCTGGGCTTCGGCAGGAGCGCTGGAGCCGCCGCTGAAGAAACCGCCGATGGCGTGTCCGATGGAGGAACCGACTGCAACACCACTATATTAAAGAAAATATTAGCATGTCAGATCTCAAGCAGAATTTATTCGGAAGTATGTTTTTTTTTCTTCATCACCACCAGATCGATGGGGGCAGATCTGACAGGAAATATCCTGTTCGGGAAAGAACCTACGCAGCAGTGGAAGCCATCTGGCCAAAGAGACCCGGCCCCGAGCTCTGCTGGACGACTTGCGGAGGGGGCTGGTGAGCCTGCTGGGGGTAAGGGTGAGCAGCAGTCGAGTGAGGCTGGTGCTGCTGCTGGGCCTGGGGAGGAGGAGCTGGCCGGGCAGGGGCGGCGGTAGGTCTGCTGGGAGCGCTGCGCGCAGGGGTAGAACGTTGACGAGGCATGGTGGCTGCGGCTGTTGTAGGTGTGTGGGGGGAAGGAGATGTGGTTGGAATTAGAAGCAAAAGCTGTTTGTAAGGAGGCAGCAGAATTAATATACACGGATTGATGGAGGCAACAAAAGAAGAGACTCGAATATCGGCGGTTGAGAGCCACAAACTCCGATGCAGCTGCGAATAATACCGACGATGATTGGTTGGCCCGCTGTATTACTTAAGCTTTCCATGGGACTAGACTGTCCAACGGACTTAGGCGAAACCTCCCGTGCGCCGTCGCCGTGCCTGTCACCTGACAAGACCGGCTTATTGCCAATTGATCATTGAGTAGTTTGCGCTGACGTCCATAGAGGACCTAGCTATCATCCGGGCTTCTCCGTACTTCGGCATGGGTTATGCTTTGAGTCTCCGCGCAATGAGTCACTAAGGCTGTGAATTCAAGGGGACTTGGCCGTGTTGAAGGGTATTACGGGTTGCTTCCTTTTGTTTCTCCAAGCTTCTTACTCTACAGAGTCTTCCTGTTGCGGATTCAAAAACATATGAAAATTTTCGAATACATGAGGGCATTAGATTTATTCATTATATTCTTCACGCTGCAAAGTGTAAAGAAAACTTGGTAACAAAAGATCCCATTGCGGGATTTGTTCAAATCAAGCTTATGTCAAACAGAGGGGGTATCAGAATAGACCGGCAACTGCCTAGGAGCTCGATTGACGAGGAGCAGAATTCAGGTGTAGAAGTTTATTCTGCCCTGAAATCGGTATCGACGCTGGAAAAGGCTCGCATGATGCTGTTCTTAGATGATAACTTCAAAGAGTATCAGAACCAGTCAACCACGGTTGAGGAATGACTTGATGTTCGATCTCTGTCTTCATGATTTTTTGGCCTTGGATTTCCGCATCTCTTGTTTCTTCTTCCGTCTTTCATCTTTCACTTTCTTTCGGTTTTCTTTGCTGAGCCTTTTTGGCTGTCTAGCAGCGACCTTGGCTGCCATCTTGTCTGACTTGTGAGCTGAATCTGATTCTTTCAGTTCTTCAGCTGGGCGAGAATCTAAAGCCATAGAATTGTCACCTTCATCGACCTCGCTAGCATCAGATTCGAGGTCAGAATTGGCACTCGAACCCGAACGAGACTTGGAGGCTGGCGTAGTTTTTTGGGAATCCGCAATTCTCTTAGCTACCATATTTGCCTTCAACTGAGCAACAGCCTTTTCCTTTGCTTCCCGCTCGGCACGTTCGAAGTCGATTCTATTGTTTCCGGCCTGGTGATGCAAATTAGGATCTCGTTTTCGGGTGATCAGATAGCAATTGAAAATACCAACTCACCAGTCCATGTTTGATAAAACGACCAGCTGCCTGCTTGTCCAAGGTCAAGGTCCTCTTTTCTGGCTCTGTTTCCAGGTTTTTGATTTTCTCGAAGTACTGTCTCACTCTGGTCAATTCTCTAAAGACTGGATGCTCCTTGGCATTGACGCCCTGGAGACGTAGATAAGCTAACAAAGAGTTAGTACATATAACTTTTAAATGACAATCAACCACATACAAAAAATCAGGGACTCCAAAGTATATGTTATCAAAACTTGGAGCTTTGCCTTGTCTAAAACCGGCAATTTCTTGGACGTCTCTGAGAGCACACGGCCAAACAAGGGCTGTATAAGTTCTTCAAGATCTTCGACATTATCTTCTAGCTGCTCAAGCAGCGGTGTCAAGTCAGCTATATCCATCGCAGAGTGTTCTTGAAGGAAGGACGGCTGCTCGGTACTATCTGATATGGAAAGCCCGAAAGATGGGTATTTTTTTTATCTACAGGCGGTGAACCAGGCGGTGTGTATTTTCATGTACTCTGGACCTCCTTTGGCCGCCTGCATCATTCTTGTCTAATGATATTAATGAATCTACATCTTCAAGCTTTATAGCCAACAGAGGGTGATCTATGCAGAGTTAGCTTTTCGGAAATTGTCTCCTAGATCTACAGATTTATAAACTCTTGTTTTTTCAAAGTGTTGCACGCAAGGTGTTGCCGTCCGCTTTGGCGGATCGGCATTTTCGAACTGGACTCTTCAGTCCGGCTGATTTTCACTCCACAGAGCACGAGGAGATTCCTCTCGAATGGGTCGAGTCGACCGTCGTGGATGCAGGATGTAGATGAAATATCCAAGGAGGCCAATGGCAGCCGGCTATCAGGGCGCATCCACATTTTAGGGATGGGGAATCTTGGAACATTTGTGGCACATTCACTGGCAAGTAGGCAATCTCCTCCCCCGACAACCTTGATGCTCCACCACCCGCAGATATATTCTGCTTGGCTATCAAAGAAAAGATGTCTTGCTGTCAATGTCAATGGACTGGACGACATCAAGACCGGGTTCGATGTGAATGTATTGGATGAAAACAAGTGGTACTCGATTTCTTATCAACAATCGAAAAATGAGCCGGTTGACACCGAGAGCCCTCGACGCCGACTTGCAGAGTCCAAGATAGAGGGCCAAGACTTGTTATCGCAAGCAATGGAGGATAATGAGAAAATCGAATGCCTGATTGTCGCCGTGAAAGCTCCTCGAACAGTTGCGGCTCTCAACAAGGTCCGTCATCGTCTAACGCCCGACTCCACGGTGCTGCTACTTCAGAATGGAATGGGAACGATCCAAGAACTCAACGACAGAGTGTTCACTGATCCTCAAACACGCCCACATTATATGTTTGGCATCGTATCCCATGGATTGAAGAGAAAGGAGTACTTCCAGGTCGAACATAGCGGTATTGGCACAACGATCATCAGTCCAATTCCACCACATAATGATCTCTCTACTACAAATCCCCTCGGCGATGGATGGGCGCCGACAACCAAATACCTCCTCCGCACTTTAACTCTCACACCTCCGCTTGTCGCAATTGCGGAGACGCCTTCCTCGTTAATCCTATACCAGCTAGAGAAGTTGGCCATGAACTCTGTGATCAATCCTCTCACTTCAATCTTTGATTGCGATAATGGCGAGTTGCTTTACAACACCAGTATTGATCGTCTGATGCGAATGCTTTTGATGGAAATCTCCAGCGTTATCTGTGCGTTACCTGAATTACAAGGTATCCCAGGCATCGAAGACCGGTTCCACCCAGAACGCCTGCGGCGCATGGTACTGCAGCTGGCAAGCAAGACTTCCGGGAACACCAGTTCGATGCGTCGAGATGTCAGTGTCGGAACGCCCACGGAAATCGAGTATATCAATGGCTATATCATCAGAAGGGGCGAGGAATTAGGTATCAAGTGTGCGGTAAATTACATGGTCAAACATATGGTCATTTCCAGACAAACGTTGAACAACAAGCGAGAATCTAAGGCGATTCCTATTGATGTTCTGGGAGAATAGGCCTGAAGACTGGCTTATGTCTCTTAAGGATCTGATGAATCGGAATATTTTTAGGATATATATAATAGAGTTGCCGGCTACTGATTTGTCTCTTAAGAGATGGCCTCAGCAGTGTTGTTGCATAGCCATTCTATCTGCTTCCATCTTTTCAAAAGCATATCGATATTACTGGAGAACGGTACATTCTCTTCGTTGGATCGCAGAGCTTCCAGCGCAGTAATGGTTGTCTTCGCCTCGTTTGAATAAGTCTTTACCCAACCGCGAATAACAGACTCTGTTTTTCGAGCGTCCACGCCCTTGGTCGAATGGCCGAGGACATAGTTTCGCCAGTTCCGGCGAGTCATGTATTTTATACAGGCAGCGATTTCGGTCCGGTAGCAGGCGCCAGACGCAGTGAGCTGGTAGTTACTGTGATGTTCCGGCATGATCAGATTTGACGGTAATGAACCCGAGACAAATGAAAGGAGGGTAAAGAGATGCTTACCCGTAATATTGCTGTAGATTGAGTTCTTCTTTTTGGGACGCGTTTAGGTCTCGGAATACGATGTCATCAAGATATAAGGATTCATAATCATTTTCGTCGAGGAAGAATCCATCTGTATGGCGTTAGTATGAGTATTTGGCCCGTATATGTCGTATAGTGGCGACTAACATTCGGTAAAAAGAAAATCATTTGAATGAGGACCGTAACTCATGTAGATTTCTTCTCCCTTGTCTACAGAGTCACATTAGATCAGTCCGGACTACGATAAGGAAGGGTAATTTGAGGCGAATTACCGTAGGATTTGGTTGCCCGAAATGTGTATCTTGTCCCGTCAAAGTTCACGTCACACTTTATGTAGCGTAAAATGTCAAAAGATATTCGAAAAGACCAGAAGCATTCCTTCCAAAGATGACATGAGACAGGCTCACTTACAGCTACATCGGAATGGTTGAAGTAATCCGCAAACGGCACCAAGGCCATCGCGTCATTGCGGTCTTCTGGCGGCTGAATGCCAGGCATCAGATAGTAGAAGCTTCTCGTGTTGACGATGAGCCAATAGTAAGAATACGTGTCCCAATCTGTGTCGGGAAACACTGCCAGTACACGATCCCAAGCATCGAGCAGCCTTTTTTCCTGCTTAGGGAGAAGGTCCTGGTGATCACGGTCGTACTCATACTGAAACTGGGCTCCATTTTGAAAAGAATTCCACAGTCCTGATATTGAAGGTGGCAAACAGATGGTTGGAGACGATATATCGTTATTTTTCGTATTCGATGTCCGCAGGGATTGTGGCCACAAAATGGGCATACTGTCCTTAAATTCTTGGTGCATGGGCCAAGATAGCCTCCATAAGTCATATTTCTCGAGATCTTTAGGTTCACCGTGTGTGAGAAACGCAGCAAGAAGCCCGTGGACAGAGATATCGTCTGCAAACCGGGTAGCAAAGGATAAAGGGATGGAATCAGTCGTCAACATCACTTGAAGAGGGACCGACAGAATTAGCTCCCCTTTCTAAAATCAAATTAGCCAACGACACCGAGACAGCTATACAGTACGTACTTCGATGCCCCTCGTTGCTATCATGCCTAGACCACGGCCATGGAATCTTGCTGGAGAAACCCCACTCGCCTCAACACCCTGAGAGATAGCCCATTTTGTAAATTTCTCATGGGCTTCTCCAGGCCACCAATTTGGTTGTTCTTGGGCCATTTCTAAGGTCTGAAACCAAAATGTGTGGGCAAAGACAGTGAAATAGGAAGGCTACTAGAGCAGACAATGTAAGGCTAAGTTGTCATGAGCGTTCTCCAACAACTCAAAAATAAAGAGCGGTAGCTGCCGGCTTATTAAAAATGAAAAACGGCGATCTCCACGGATTCATCCATATTTATTTGTACAAGTCTCGGTCCTGTAATCCATGTCGGGCTCCGAACCGTGCTGGAACTTTTTTGGCAGTTGTGAGTATGAAGCGTTTCCTTATCGGTCCATTATCGGGACTCCACCAGAGATGTCGTACCACTTCCCGAGCCTCAGCAGCAGCTTTTGATCTTGCCAGGGTCATGACGAGTTCGAAAAACACACAACCATGTCGGTTCTGGCAAGGCAAATTGCGCCGAGTGCGCGTCTCTTGACTCCTGTGACAACTGCGCCTGCTTGTCTGCTTCCGAGGCACTTTTCCGTCCTCAATCGCCCACAGCCCAATTATCCAGGTCATATCCCGCTCACGTTTATCGAGCGCGGCGCCCTAGCTGTGGGATCAGCTGTAGGGTCTCTTATAAATCCCCGCCGAGGAGGTATATTTACCTGGTGATGTCCTGTGCGATTGGTGATTTGATTTGTACGGCAGGAGCAGCTAACCTAGAGCTAACCTAAGATCTGATTGCTACCCTGGGCGAGGCAACGGCCACCCCGTATTTCATATATCGACTCCGCGATGCAATGCTCTCGGATGCCACCGGCCGCCGTATTTTACGCGATCGTCCCCGTATTACCTCCAGCACTATGCCTTTACCATATCTCCGATCCTTGCCTGAGAACTCCGTCGGCCGTACATATGCAGCTTGGCTAGACCGGGAAGGCGTATCGCCAGATACTCGCAGTCAGGTTCAATACATTGACAATGAGGAGTGTGCATATGTCATGCAGCGATACCGGGAATGCCACGACTTCTATCACGCCGTGACGGGTCTGCCGATCTTTGTGGAGGGCGAGCTCGCGCTCAAGGCCTTTGAGTTCCTGAACACACTGATTCCCATGACAGGGCTGAGTCTCTTTGCCATGGTGCGGCTGAAGCCAGCGGAACGGGAGAGATTTTTCTCCCTGCATCTCCCTTGGGCAGTCCGGAGCGGTCTTGCAAGCAAAGAGCTCATCAACGTTTACTGGGAGGAAGTACTTGAAAAGAATGTGGACGAACTACGTCGCGAACTCAACATTGAGGCACCGCCGGATCTGAGAGAAATCCGTCGAATGATTAGAAGACAGCAGAAGGAGGAGAAGCAAAGAATGGGGCAACAGACAGCGTAAATGCGCGGAAGTACTTGGAACAGGTTCTAGATTTCAGGTAGTGTAATATTAGTTACTTGTATAGTTGTTCGAACAAACAGATTAAAAGTCCAGGATATCGGAATGAGGGACCTTCTGAAGCTCATTTGTAAGGGTATTTGCTTGCTGTATTCCATAGCTCATGAACACCATTACAGTGCCCCGATCAGCATGAATTCCAAACGTGTGAAACTAGCTGTGCCACGCGAGACATGTTGTATTCCTTTTTTTTTAAATAGGTTTTTTTTCTGGCTGCTAGGCCCTTACAGGTCCAACAGGTCATCATCATCATCCCAGCCACCTTTACGGCGGGTGATCACAATCTTGTGTTCTTCTTCCTCTTTGCGCTGATTCTCCGCGACGGCATTCAGTAGCTCCTTTAGTTGCTCTTCCGTGACTTTCTGGCGTAGTTGGCCCGTCTGAGCTAGCATGATGAGTCTGTTTTCGATGTCCACCGCCCGAGACTCCTTGACTAGGCGAATACGACCGAGACGATCGGCAGCAGCGGGATCAAGGATTTGAGATAGAATGGCGGAACGACGGTCGGCTATGTATGTGTGTGAGTGGTTGCTGTAGAAATGCTTGCGTGACCTCGAGATTCGGGGGTCAAAGAGTTCTTGAAATGAGGACGAGGATGAGGACTATATACCTTCTGCTTGTCTATATAGAAAGCATAATTCAGCGGACTGGCAAATATAGAGCAAAAACTTCAAAGCTTGACAAAGCTTATCTAAAAATCATTCAGATGTGAAGACTTACTTCCGTTGATCATCTTGACCGTCTGAAGGCCCTCCACGCATGCCCCCCTGTTGTTGTAGTTGGGCAAGACGGGCTCGCCGGATCTTTTTTAGCCAGTTAGCGAGCTTCCTGGATAATAAATGACTTGATATCTCTGCGCAGTGCTATCTATATATTGAAATAGGAACTGTGTCTGACCTCTTCGAGTTCTGCATCCGCCATGGTTTTGTGTACTTCACGCTTGATATGGGGCGATAGCCTTAAGAACCCTGGTGAATTGAAAAATCAGAATCACACTGCCTTCGCAACAGAAAGGTATAACTTCTGATCAAATTGATATGGGTCTGCCCACAGCTTTCAGATGAAGTTTCTCCATTTCAGGCAGACCCCACCTTTAGGCCTGAGGCCGCAAACCCGGGTGGCGGGGTCTATGCTGCGGGTATTGTTAGGGCGCCTCTATAACTATGCCCCCCTCATTCACAATGTAGTAACAATTACACATCTAGATTTTATGTATAGATCGAAGTAAGTAGAATCTAGTAAGTTTTAATTTAGAGAAGTAGGGGCCTCGTAGGTGACAGCTACTCTGCATGAGTATGTACAAAAACGCCGATTAAGCACCATGATGACTACCTAAGAATACCGCACGGCATGTAACTACCTAGTAGTACACTACAGTAGCGCCTAGCCGCCTGCGGCCAAGGGCCAAGGCGGATGTAGTCATATGATCAACGCTACGCCTATTCTGGAAGGGGTGTACAGGTACCTCCTCATAGTGAGGGGGGGCATATGTAGGTAGTAGTAGTCTCTCATACTACATTACCCAGTTTCCCGAGTACGGAATATTTTTGAAATCTCAACAAAACCTGTTGTCCTAGATGGCTCTTGCATATTAAGATCAGTCCGACCCTCTATACACGGACGTTGCGTGGAAATTCGAGGTGCACCCACTTAACCACGAGATACATGGCATGGCCCCTTGCGGTATCAGCCATGTCGTCATTATCGGCTTGGAAAGGTTGTACTCCGTACGGAGTAGATCGCTTCATGCTAGGGAATCTCCATTGTATCGATAGCAAAGGAAAACATGTTCAGGGTGTCCTTCTTTAGATTCGATAAGACATGCAATTGAACGCTATTGACCTACATAACTGGTATATAGTCATGTAGCCGCCGTCATTTCAAACATACATTAATAGATGACTAGTTAATTAACTAGTCCAATTGCAGAATACTCCATTCATCTATCGCCAGTACCGAGCTCCGGAATTCCGTCCAAGGAATGTGAAAAACGTGGCTTTTGTACAATCTCCACGGGCATTAGTCGGCACACTGACATCGAAAAATGACGAAACATCTTCGCCTGAAAGCGGGGGAGGTTGACGAAAGCTCGCGCTTAAGATAGGAACGCCTGCCTATTATTTTGCCCAAATTATTCCGTTGCTGCGCTGACTAAGCCGGATCTGATCTCTCGGCCTTCGCCCCAACCCAGCCTCTCTTGGCCTTCACCGTGATCAGCTCGTTACACAGTCCTTACATCGCCAGCCTGGTTTTTCTGTCCTTTTTTTCCTCTCTCAATTTTATCTTTCCGCTCCTTGGTCAACTTGAATACCGCTTGCATCCGCTCCGTGTCCGCCCCAATGACCCGTCATCCAATTGATTAGGGACTTGCCAGCCTACACCTGCGGGGACGTTGCGTTAAGGGACTTGTCCAGACGTTGATTCACCAGGCCTCGAAATCAGAGGATAGGGCCGGTGGAATCTCGGCCTAGAATCGAGATCACCTTCACTCACTATAGCTGCTCTTTTTCTGCTGAACTGAGAGCCGTTGAGAACCTGGCAGGCTTCTGTTCATAATTATCATGGCCGAGTAAGTTCTACGATTTGAAGGACAACCACATCCATTTTCTCTCTTGATTAACCATTTATATGCAGTTTAATTTCTCTTCATACTTACTCACACCGCCGCTTCTTGTCGCCCTCCACTATGCTCTCACGCTCGAGTAACACCTCTTCCGGTCAACGATCTCTGTCCCCCGGGAAGACCGTCACCAGGGCCAAGTCGACGAATGATTTAGCACAGAATGCAAATGATGATAATATTTTGAAGCGTACAACATCGGCTCTACAGGGGATCTCTGAAAGAGACTTCAACACCTTGCGGGACCCCAGGCTTACTGTCACGTCAGAAGTCTCGGAGGAGTCTTCTCAATCATCACACCATCCAGATCTCAGCAATGAGGTTGCTGCATTAAGTGTCAAGCTGATTCAGGCTATCAACAACCAGACCACGCTGGATGATACCCTTGTGGCTACTCGACAGGAGTTGGAAGATGCCCAGAAAAAGTTACGGACACTCGAAGCCGAGAACCAGAAATTTCGTCAGGATGTTGCGGCAGGCGTTCTGATCAAGAAAATTGATACTGAACACGAAATATTGCGTCTAAAGGCTGATCTTGCAGAGGAAAGAGCCCAGCGTTCTCTCGCTGAGAGGGGCAAGAAAAGTATCGAGCAGGAACTCGAGACTCTTACGGCCGCTCTTTTCGAGGAAGCCAACAAGGTATGTTTTCTGTTATATGTTTATAAACCTTCATACTGTCTCATGAGATCCCTAACGTCAATTTAGATGGTCGCCGCTGCCAAGTTGGAACGTGAAGCTGTCGAGAAGAAAAACGAACAACTCCGTTCACAGATCAAGGATACGGAATTACTTCTTGCATCGAATCAAGACCAGCTTTCGGAACTGAAATTAGTGATTCAGGAAATGAATATTGCAAAAGACGAATCTGATATTACTACTCCCTCATCTCCGGCGGTAGCCCAACAAATGCAAGGAATGCTCCGGAAGACTCCTGACCTGGAAATTCCAGACATGACTCCGATTACAGAAGAAGTCTGCCCTGGCCCCTCGACAAGTTTTCCTCAGTTTTTCAGGGTCTCTTGCCGTACAGATATTCATGCTTACGATGATTTTCGTGACTTGTTAGTCACGTCGAAGAGTTCGAAACCACCGAGCCGAGTTGCAAGCGGATCATACTCCGGATTAAATGTTATGGGCCTGGCTAGTTTGGCTACCGGAGGTCTTGGATCAGCGGCATCTTCTCCCTCCAAGTCTAGTCAGAATGCCTCACCAACTGGGGCTGTGTCTTCGCCTCAGCAGGCTGGTTCTCACGCACCTTTGAAGGAAACACGTTTCTATAAGCGCGTTCTGGTGGAGGATATCGAGCCTACTCTAAGGCTGGATGCCGCGCCCAGTATCTCATGGCTTACCCGGCGTTCTGTAATGAGTGCCATTTGCGAGGGTAGTCTTCTGGTTGAGCCAATGCCAACCGCGGCCAAAGTATTCAATTTACCGTGCTCGCTATGCGGAGAGCGCAGAAATGATGCGGAATATGAAAGAACCCACCGTTTTCGAACATCTGAGAGTGAGACTGCTCAACGTTACTCGTTGTGTATCCTGTGTCTGGAAAGGGTCCGATCATGTTGTGAATTCACCGGCTATCTTCGCCACATCCTCGACGGCCATATTCGTCTAGAAGACACGGAGGAAGAAAAAGATGCCTGGGAAGAGACAATTCGTCTACGGGAGAGGATGTTTTGGTCTCGAATCGGCGGAGGAGTTATCCCAGTGGTTAACCATTCCTCGCCTGCCCTGAACAACTCGCAGAATTCCAATGGAGATGAAATTGAACCCTCCGAAATGGAAGCCCATAAAATCATCGACGTTCAACAACCAGCGGCCGATTCTACCTGTCTGACTCCAGAGAACATTCCGGAGTCTGCTGTTGATGAGCCTGAGCCTAATTCTGGTTATACCACACCCCTCGAGGATGGTGAACCTCAAGAAGTGCCTAATGGATCAACTGAAGATGATTCAAGATCTGTGTCTACGGAAATACAGACCCCAGCTGATCCTCCTGCTAGCATCGAAGCAGAGGAAACAATCACTGGCCTGACAGCCGAGGGTGAGCCTGAAGAGACACCAGAGCTTTTTAATGAAGATGAATCTGGGCCAGTTTCCACGGAGGAACAAATCCCAATAAATTCTACCGCCAGTACTCCGGCTGAAGAACCTAATGATAGCCCGACAACTGTCGATGAACCGACGACAACCCATGAAACCACTACCGAAAATGATGAGATTCCAAATAGCAAACTCGAGCCAATCTCGAACAGCCCATGATTACGTTGATTTCTCAGCAAACGAACTTTCATACCATTTTCGATTTCTGCACTTGCCTCCTAGACGAATCCGAGGACGCGCGTCCATTCCAGCATCTACCTTTTTTTATACTTACTACAGCCCTTATATTTCATCTTCTCGTTTACATATTGTGGCTCATGGGCAGATTTTTTCCCTTCTGGCCCTTATTTCGTGGATACCTTCAACAAACATTTTTCTTTCTATTCCTTCGAGCGACTAAGCTCGTGTGTATTATTACGATGGGCCATATATATTCCCTCTATATGTATTTATAATTTCTTTCTCAGCTATGTTTCCTAATTTTTCTTGAGATTTCGATACACTTCTGGAGACAATATTAATAGGCTCACCAATTTGCCAAAGTGAATGTGCCTTGGTTCTGGACAACTGATGAGAGTTGATGTTTTGGGCTCATTTTTCGGCAGCAATTTCAGATTGAAGTTAGATTATTACATGATAGATCTGTATACCAATCGACTGTGTACCTACCTAGGTAGCCAAGTGCTGTTTCACACCGTCGCTTAGAATAATTTGACAAGTCATTAAAGACGTTTGAGGGTAAAGAAGTCAACTATATGGTACATGAACAGATACCTAGCTCTAACCCCAAGAGATGAAACAAAAACAATGTAAGAATCATTTGAATACCGACTCCACATAGGAAGAAATAGTAACGGTGCAAAAACCACGCCTGGATTCCCTGAATTTCAACGTTTTGGCAAGAATCATCATTGTTTGGCCCGTTCGTGAATATGCCTGATCTGTTCTTGGATATTCATGCTCTGGGGCCGTCCAGCAACAGGCACTCCTGTAGGGCCGACCATTGGGACCGGGAGAGCACCGCCGCCAGGACCAGGGCTGGGACCAGCTCCATCATATCCAGTAGGGGCACCTGTAGCCATTCTTTTCCTGCGAGCCTCCTCCTCGGGGTCGAGGCCCCCGGGGGCTCCCGGAAGGATGGTGGAATCGAAGACGTCGCTGCGTTGGCTAGCGAGGCGTTTGAGGTTGTTGACCACGTCCACGGTAGAGAGATTGGTGGTTGCGCTCCGTGACTCGGCTTTGGCACGCTGCTCTTTCCAGCGGGGATCGAGCAGCTCAATGCGCATATGCTGCTCGAGCTCGGCAACAGGGATCTGCTGGTGACAATTGGGGCACAGCGCGGTTGCAGCTGAGTTGTTGAGACGGCGGGCCTGGGCCCGTGGAACATAGTCGGACCGGATGCGCATCGGTTGTTGGCCGGGGGCGGCTTTGGCGGCAGCCTGCGCAGCAGCAGCTTGGTCCCGGGCATTGGCACGCTCCTGGATCCGTTGCTCCTCTTCGTCCATGGCAGCAGATACCGGTACTGCCTGGGGTGGCGGGTAATGCGCCATGGAGTAGTCCATAGCGGCTGGTGCCGGAGGGGGAAAATCCGGTTGCTGTGGAGGGGGGTAGGGCGAAGGGATCGGAAGAGGTGGTGTCGGAACCGATTCGGGTTGTATGGGGTAGGCATTGTAGTAATTCGGGGTTTCTTCGTCTGTGGGCATGGCCTCCTCGATGCGAAGAGGGTTGAGAGACATCATCGCTTTCTGTTCTAGTGAGGCGGACTGCAGATCGGTCAATGATGTCGGGGGAGGGAGTTCCGCCTGGTCGTCGGTCTCGGTGAACAGGACGGTCTCAACAACAACAAAGTCGTGCCAATCAATTTGAGCATACGATATCCGCTCCTGCTCCTCTTCCTCCTCTTTCTTTTGTTTCTGCTGCTCCTGGTATTTCACCCACTCGGCTCGTTGCTTGGCTCGGTCAAGGATGCGGTATTTGTTGTTCACGTTCTGTTCCAACTCCTCCAATCTCTGCTTTTCCGAAGTAGCCGCATCAAGCCCTTCTGCGCGTAGTAGAATCGTATACTGGTCCACTAGTCGTGTAAAGAACTGATAGAGACTGTGCTGGGGGCGCAAGAAGTCGAACTGGTAGTTTCGCGCCTCTCGCTGAGACAAAGTAGTCATGAATGATTTCCCCCTTTTGGCAACAAACAGCGCCGTCAGTTTGACCACCTCCAAATCTTGAGCGTTTATGATGGGCATCCGAGCCGAAAAATGGAACTCGGGGGGCTCCTCTGGCCCTTGTGGTTTTGCAGGCTCGGCCGATACAGCCTCTCCCGGCCGACCGGCAGACACTGCTGTACCCCTTCCTTCTTTGATCTCTACCAAGCGCCATTGATAAAATGCAGCATATGCATCATCCGGGTTCAGAAAGGAGAATTTAGGATTGTTTCTCTCCTTCTCGCGGACACGATCTGTATAAGACACCCGAACGTTAGATCACTGCGCAGATCTCTCCACGGGCTCCAAATCGCGTCGGATCACGTACCTTCGAATACAGCACCATTTCGAGCAACATATCCAGCCGTTTTTTCCACAATCGCTATTCCAGCAGTCAGTGGCGGACACCTCACGCGGTCGGCAAAGGACTCACTCACCTCGAATATCCTTCGGAGGCAACACCACTCCCTCCGGCGGCTTGCTCACTTCTTCGGGCGCCGTTGATATATTTCCATTTTCTGCCGGCGACGCCATCTTGGCACAGAAGCTGTCAGGGCGGCTGTTTGAACTGGTCCAGGAGCGCTGTCAATCGCCGGCGATCAGAAGCAGTTGACTTCATTTCTGCATCAGGCTTAGCGCGGCAGCGCTAGCGGCAGGTACTAGCCGCGCGCGTATTTCGACGCAGCTCAAGAATCGAAACATGTAAACACGGGATGGGCTGGAGCAGCTGGTAGAGATCGGCCAGGAGAGACAGATGGGAAATGTGTTGAGCTTCATTTAATTATGGTATAGACTCTACTGTAATTCTCTCAAGTATTCTTCGTTCTAGTCACGATCTCCGTAAAGAGCGGCCTACAGAGCGAGGTAGTAATACATAGTTTGGCCATAATAGCCGGCAAAGATCTGGCCTGAACCGCATTCATCCACCTCCTGACCTGGCCACACGTGTTTGCTTGCTCTTCTCCAGAAACGGCTGTGCTGTGCAACTATCTTATCCTGTCATGGGCTACATTTCTTTAATTCATTACTATCGTTAATCTTCTATACTTTTTCTTTTGCTACCTTGCTTCTAGGCGTGTGGGTTGGATAGAGCACCCTAGGCTGGGGCTTTTCTCACTTTTATTCCAGTCCATTGGACACGACGCTGCCTTTCGGCATAGTTTCTCTACGACCTGCTAGGGTCTAACATTTTCTTCTTTTTGATTTCGAATTTGAATGCAAGGATAGGAACGAGCATCCGTCCTGATGCCGCCAAAATCTACACTCGAGGTCAAGCCCATGGCCCGCAATGGGCGCTCGCCCAGTCGTTCCCCGAGACCGAAGAATCGCAAGAAAGAGACGACACAGGCTTCACATTATGGATCTGATGGCGTGAAGGACAACAATATCTTCAAGCTGCCGGTGTCCGACTACAAGCTGCTTGCCGGGGTTACGATCATCGCTGCGATTGTCCGTCTCTTTCGCATCTACCAGCCGACCAGCGTCGTATTCGATGAAGTCCAGTACGGTGCCTTCTTATCCCGAGTGCGTCGAGAGAGTGCCCTGCTAACTGTCCGTGTCTTAGCTTTGGCGGGTTCGCATCCAAATACATTAAGGGCAAATTCTTTATGGATGTCCATCCACCGTTGGCGAAGCTTCTCATTACACTAGCTGGGTGGTTAGCAGGATATGATGGGGAGTTTGACTTCAAGGATATTGGCAAAGATTATCTCGAACCAGGCGTGCCCTATGTCGCTATGCGGATGTTGCCTGCTCTCATGGGTGTTCTTACCGTACCATTGATGTTCTTAACTCTCAAAGCAACCGGGTGCCGGAGCTCTACGTCTGTACTGGGCTCAGTGCTTGTGATTTTTGGTATGCAGATTCAAACCAATGTCTTGGAAGGGGGTTACTGACTCTTCAAACCAGATAATGCCCTGACTACCCAGTCTCGCCTGATCCTGCTGGATTCGCCATTGATCTTCTTCACCGCTCTCACAGCCCTGTCTTTTACTTGTTTTACCAACCAGCACGAGCTTGGACCATCAAGCGCCTTCAAGGGACCGTGGTGGTTTTGGCTTAGCGCAACAGGACTTTGCCTGGGTGCTACTGTTAGCATTAAATGGGTTGGACTCTTCACTATTGCTTGGGTTGGCTCTTTGACAGTGCTGCAACTTTGGGTACTTATTGGTGATACAACTAATGTCACGCCTGTGAGTGTCGCTGCTATTCAAGCCCTCGGCCTTACCTGAAATGGGAAGCTAACGAATATTTATGCAGCGTATCTGGTTCAAACACTTTTTCGCTCGTGTATTCTGTTTGATAATTATCCCCTTGACTTTCTATACCGCTTTGTTTGCCGTTCATTTCCTCTGCCTCGTCAACCCAGGAGAGGGTGATGGGTTCATGTCCTCCGAGTTCCAAGCGACATTAAACCACAAAGGCATGCAAGACGTTCCTGCCGATGTGGTGTTCGGCTCTCGCGTGTCCATCCGCCATCATAATACGCAGGGAGGCTATCTTCATTCTCACAGTCATATGTACCCCACAGGAAGCAAGCAGCAGCAGGTTACGTTATATCCTCATAAGGATGAAAACAACATTTTCCTTCTTGAAAACCAGACCCAACCCCTCGGTCCTTATGGGGAATTGGAGGGTCCATGGGCTTGGGATAACATCTCCGCTGAATACATTGAAGATGGCGCCATTATCAAACTTTATCACGAAATGACCCATCGCCGAATCCATTCCCACGATGAGCGTGCTCCAGTGACTGATGTGGATTGGCAGAACGAGGTTTCCGCCTATGGTTACGAGGGTTTTGCCGGTGATGCAAATGACATGTTCCGTGTTGAGATCGTCAAGTCCTTATCTGATGGCGCCGAAGCCAAGAAGAGGCTGCGAACCATTCAAACCAAGTTCAGATTGATTCATATCATGACTGGCTGCGTGTTATTTTCCCACAAGGTCAAGCTTCCGGACTGGGCGTACGAGCAGCAAGAGGTCACCTGTGCGAAAGGAGGCACTCTCCCGAATAGTATCTGGTACATTGAATCAAACACTCACCCACAGTTACCCGAGGATACCGAAAAGGTGAACTACAGAAATCCCGGATTTCTGGGCAAATTCTGGGAACTTCAGAAAGTCATGTGGGTCACTAATGCCGGCCTGGTGGAATCCCACGCTTGGGAGTCGCGCCCACCTTCATGGCCCCTGCTGCTTCGAGGGATCAACTTCTGGGGCAAGGAGCATCGCCAGGTCTATCTCATGGGAAATCCTATCGTCTGGTGGTCTTCGACAGCTGCGATTGGCATCTATGTCTTGTTCAAGGGTCTCTCCGCTATTCGCTGGCAACGCAGCTGCGGTGATTACAGCAATGTTACCTTCAAGCGCTTCGATTATGAGATTGGCAGTACTGTGCTTGGATGGGCTTTCCACTACTTCCCATTTTACCTCATGGCTCGCCAGTTATTCCTCCACCACTACCTGCCAGCCTTGTATTTTGCCATCATGGTTCTGTGCCAGGAGTTTGACTTTTTTGCAAATCGCATCCGCAGCCTTGGTCTTGGATCGAGGCCGATTGTTGGCAAGGGGTTGATTGCCGCGTTCCTCGCTTTGACTATCGGTACATTTATCCTCTATTCGCCGCTTGCCTATGGCAACCCATGGACCCGTGACGCCTGCAATAAAGTGAAACTTTTTGACACATGGGACTTCGATTGCAACTTGTTCCATACAGATGTAAGTGTCCCAGCATAGCAATCCAGGCGGTGACGGCCCAGAAAGACTGGACATTAATTAGCTGACTATTGGACCATTAGCTCAGCCAATATAAGACTTATGTGAACGCGCCCCAGGCGATTCCCACTCGACAGGCAGACGCTCCAGTTGTGAATCAGGTGCAAAATCAGCGAGAGATGAATGAGGGACAGGATCCAGTTGTCACACCTGAGCCTCCCGAGCACTACCTCAAGGGCAGCAAGGCTCGAGTTGAGTATCGTGACCAGGAAGGGAATGTTCTCGACGAGAATCTTGTCGCTTCTCTCAAGAAAGAGGGCAAGGTCTCCTTCGAAACACGCTATGAGACTCGCACTCGCCTAGAGAACGCCCACGAGGTGGATGTGGTCGATGGACGAATTGCACCACCCCATCCTGATGTCGAAGGCCAAAACCCCGAGACATTTGGGCAGCCCGCCGGTGAAAATGCCGCGAACAAGGCCCCTGCTTCTGTGCCGGGAGATGAGAAGTCTGTCGAGCAGCAGGATTCCCTAGAGCCGAGGCCTGCAAGTGAAGGAAACGAGGCAACAAAGATATGAATCGTGTTTTTCACCGAGCCTGTATGATATAGGGGCAATTTCCTCTCGCTTTCAATTTCAGTTCCGACATACTTCTATCCTTTCCCTTCCAATCATCTGTTAAATGATATCATTATTCTTGGATCTCCATTTCTTGTGTATAAGAAGGTCTCTCGTCGAATTGAGCCACTTTCCTACATCTCCATATCTAAATTACTTGTTTCTACTGTTGAATTACGCAAAAAAAAAGGAAAAACTCAACAAAGGGAAACTCCAATCGAATTGCGTTGGAAAACACGGTAGTATAGACAGATCTTCTGCAACCAAAACTCTCTCTCTCTCTCTCTCTCTCCACATGCGACAGCTACCTTTCTACTCCTCACAGCAGCTCTAGTGTACAACCACCATCTGCAGTGGTTCGAACCTCCCATCTTGGATTTCCTAGTGACAGTTTAGTAGTCCCATTCCTCCTTGCCGTACTTGTTGAATCGTTCGTGGAGATCCTTTTGAAAAAAAAAAACAAAGATCAGTATACCTCGATGAATCATGCGATGGGCATGAACTGCGATGCCATGGATAGGAAAAAAATCGTGTACAAGGAACATACCGCAGGCAGGGTGACGTTAGGAACAATAACAGTGTTCAGGGCGCTAGGAGCAGCGCGGAGACCCTGGCTAGTATCGCCGTTGGGGTGGTACTGGTACTTGTACATCTTGCCGCCATCATCTTCACGCTCCCAGGGCATGGAGCTCTCGCCGATGCGGACATTGCTCTCGGAGGTCACAGAGGTGGGCTTCTTGCCAAAATACCTGTTTTGATTTTCAAATCCAAATCAGCAATTCATGTCTTGGCTCAGTTGTGCTGTGTGGTGGTCGTGTGCGGTTTCCGGTATCTCCCGTGCTGAGAGCGAAAAGGAAGGGTTTCTAAATTGAGGGATATTCACCAGCCAGCAATGAGGAAAGCTCCGGACATAACTCCGAGGAGGACCTAATAATCTCGTTAGATGCAATTGCCCCTGCCGGAAAAAAAATTTAGCTGGAGGACGGCGACTCGTACATAGAGCTCAGGGTCACGCTTAGGAGCCTTGTCGAGGCTCGCCTCGGCCATCTTGGTGCTCGCGAAGCGTCTGGCAGGAACGCGGACAGCAGCGGGGCGGACAAAGGCCCGGCGAAGGCCCAGAGCAGCAATTGAGGACATGGTGCTGGTTGTGCGGTCGGTGCGGAGGTCTGCAAACGACTTGGGGGAGTTGCGGTTCGTCTTGAGGTGGGAGTTTCTTCTGGCGTCAGGCCATGATGTTGCCGGCGCATCAGGTGACATCCCGCAGACAGCTATTGGTCGCTTAGTCATCCAACTGCCAAAGCCCTCCTTGGCAAAATAATGGCAGGGCCTCAATGTGAGTTGCTGATGCCCGTTTCCTCTTCATCATGACGTGACAATCTTCCAGTCTATTTGTCGTTGAAAGACCAGTTGCTATTCTCCGGCAGTGTTTGACTGGCCAGGCGTCATTTTCTTTTCACGAGGACTCATCTTGGTAGCATACGTTCCATTAGAGAGGACAAGGGGTTCAACAATCCCCCATCTCTTTTCTTCAGTTTCAACACACTCTTTTTCGCATAGGTGCTACTTTTTTCGATTCTTTACGTTTATTTAACCGACCTGGACTTGAGGATTACTCTTGTCCGGCCCCTTCCCCACCGATCCCTCGTTGTTCGACGTGACGTCTATGTTTATCATTCGCGCTCGAAGCCCCTACTCTAGTTCAGTCGCATGGCATTATGATCTTGTGTGATACTCTATAGCACCCAAGAATTACCTCCGCAAACTGTCACAATTATGTCAGCACACAGTTCAGAACAGAGTGCCCCTGCTTCGAACCCAATAACACAGCATGCTCTGGGTCTGCCCAGGCCGCCATCTGTTGGCGGGATATCATCCCGGGTGACGGATATGGCTTCAGAAGACGGCGAGATATCGCAAGCACCGACCGGATTATCGTCGTATCCTACCCAATCGCGAGCGTCACAGTTTTTGAGAGGACCGTCGAACAGGACCTCTCTTGCAGCATCCAGCCAAGTGGCAAGCAGGCCAGGCACGTCGGGAAGCCGAATAAGTCGATCACATATTCCCTCGTTGACGGCGCAGGCTTTTTTTCGGCCAATGAGTTCGCAAAAGCTGCAGGCACATCGCGGCGGTCGCCCGCTCACCAAAGAAACCGCAGTGTCAAATGAAGCCTCAGTTGACCAGGGCAATCAAAATAGGGCAAGCTTGATCTCAAACAGCACGTTCCCGCAATCGAATCCCCAGGAACTGGAAGTCCCACCGTCTCGAGGTACGGAGTTCACGGACCCTATAATCTCGGATAGGAACACTTCGAATGCCAGTCCAACAGGCAACACAACAGTGAGGAGTTTGGGAGATAGTGTGCGACTTCTTCACGAGCGGGATAGGTCATACGCAACCACGCAAACGAATCTCAACATCAGCACAAATTTCAAAGTCAATCAAACGCCAGACATGCCGGCCCGGTCCTCTCTCTCATTTCTCAACCTGCAGAACAAGAACGTTGCCCACGACCGTCAGGATGGGCATGGCCAAGAACGACTGTCATCAGCCGGCTCGTCGCCCGGATCTCTTGATGTCAAACAAGCACGAATGCCTAGGAAGCAAAACTTAGGGAAGAACTACGAATATTTCCTGGGGAATACCATCTTTTTCGGTGGTGGGCGGTTCCAGAATTCGAGAGATAAGCCGATCAATATCATAACAGGAATCTTCGTCGTCCTACCTTCCGGCCTTTTCTTTGGGTACTCAGCGCCATGGCTATGGCATAACATCTCGCCGGCAATACCTATTCTGTTCGCATACTTATTTTACATTTGCTTCTCTTCGTTTATCCACGCTTCAGTGGTTGATCCCGGCATTATTCCACGCAATCTGCATACCATCCCAGCAACAGATCCAACTGATGACCCATTGGCGATAGGTCCAGCAACGAATGACTGGGTTATGGTCAAATTGGCTACTTCCGATGTTGCGGCTATGGATGTGCCTGTGAAGTACTGCAAGACCTGCAATATCTGGCGTCCACCCCGATGCTACCATTGCCGCGTGTGCGACAATTGCATCGAGACTCTAGATCATCACTGCGTGTGGCTCAACAACTGTGTAGGGCGTCGCAACTACCGCTACTTCTTCATTTTTGTGAGCTCTGCGACTATTCTCTCATTGTTCTTGATCGGTGCGAGTCTGGCCCACATTCTGGTATACCGTTCTCAGGAAGGTATCTCGTTTGGAACTGCTATCAATAAATTAAGAGTTCCCTGGGCTATGGTGATATACGGGGTCGTCGCCGGCCCCTATCCGGCCTCCCTGTGGACATATCATTTGTTCTTAACTGGTCGAGGCGAAACCACTAGAGAATATCTCAATTCTCAAAAGTTCGCAAAATCGGATCGTCATCGGCCATTTACACAGGGGAGTCTCTTCAAGAATTGGACCTCTGTTCTTCTCCGTCCTCGTCCGCCGACATATCTGGAGTTCAAGCGCCCTTACCGGGAAGGCGATCAACGCCTCGGTGCGGAAAAGCGCAAAAACCTGCCCAAAGATGTCGAGGCTCAAGGAGATATAGAGTTGCAACATGTTGGCAGGGGCGAGCAAAGCTAATTCCTTGGTTTCTCGATGCATGCATTATTATTAAAAGGTATTGATACCCATTGGTTTGGGAGTCATTTTGAAAGGTCATGGGTTTGGTATATGTGATAATCATCGCCAGCTATGAAGCGGCACTCTATACTTTCTTTTCAGCTTTTCCTTCCTATATTCTTCCATTCCTTTCTCCCAACCTTTTTCTTTTTCCATTTTCTCTCGATCAAATTCGCGGAATGTCTTGAGATGACGGGCGATTTCTCTTCAATATGATACCTAATTTGTTTCGTTTCAAAGATAATACTATATAATCTCTCATATTATCCCCCCCCCCCCAGATGTTCTTCTTCACCGTTGTTAGATTAGTTCTGGTCTCGATACCATTTGAACCATGTAGTTATATCTTCCTCAAGACATCTGGGGAGGCCAGATTCATAGATTATGCCAAAATTCCATGTATAAGAAGCACAAATAAAGAAATAATAAGCGGTGGTAGCGTCGGGTAAGCGAGCCTGAAAGCCTAGAATGAATCGAATCGAATCGACCTTGTTGTCGTACATTTCCTACTTAATAGTCCCGTCACATTCCCGGCCTCCGTTCCGGGGACTGTGCACTCCTCCCACCTCCTGGCTGATATACCGCCATCTGCAACAATCTTACTCCTGCTGCGTCCTCCCTTGCCCGAGACCCCGATTCTGGACGATCCCCACCGTTGTCGTTACTGTTCGTTTCCAAAGTTCACGCTGGGAGCCATCTCTTGGCTCTCAATGCGCCCTACCACGCGTAGAGCAACCCCCAGACAGTTGATAAGAAGGAAACACCAGGCTCGCCAGGCTCGTCACTACGCGCCCGCTTACCCATCCTGGACACTACGACTTAGGGGCTCGTTTTGACCCGACTTTACCAACCGCGAGCAGTCCCGCAGCCGGATACTTACGGTTCCAAGATGGCCCGCTTGACTAGATTATCCGTCGCGTCCACCGCGACGCCCGCAACGCTCCCCGACCTCAATCAGCACAACGATGAGCACCCGGAGGACACCATGGGCGTTGACTTCACGGGACAGCTCCTCACGCCCGAAAACAGCCGCTCCGAGACTTCTAGCAACAATGAAAACGCATCCACGGACGAAAGGCTTCCCCCGCGACGAACGTCGACACGTGTGACACGCGCATCATTGAAGAACATCGAGGAGCTGGAAAACTCAGGGCTGGATATGGAGGAGGATAAACCCCAAATAGGAGGGAAAAGTCGTACTGTCTCCGGCGAGACACTTGTCAATGGCGTCTCGGAAGGAAAAATGACGCGCTCCTCGTCGCTCCGGCACAGCATAGCCGTGATGGAATCCTCCTTATGGAGCCAGACCACGCTCACCAAAGACACCCTGGAAGCAGAAGAGGCTGCAAACGCCCCGGACACACCGATCTCGAGAATATCGCAGGATCCTCAGCCGGATGATGATTCTCATCCGGCCTTGCTTCAGCGAACTCTACGAAAGCGCCTTGAGCAGGTCTTAACTAAGACGGAGGGCGAGAAACCAGATCAAATCGACATGGCAGCGGATGATGCAGGTCAAGTGAGGCGACGCTCTTCCCGTTTAAGTATACTGGAGAAGGCCTCGGGCCTAGTTGAGAGAGCTAGCAGTGCTCTCGGGAAACGCTCACGGGATATGATGGAGAAAGGAAAGGAGCTTGGTCGCCGAGCCAGCCTGAGGCCCAGAAATGTTCCAAAGGAGGAATCCTCTGATCTACAATCTAGCGAACTTCCTGCTTCCAAAAGGAGACGGGCGTCAGAAGGCGATTTGATTAAGCTATCGTCTTCCAACAACGATGCAGTCGTCAAGGATGAACCCGAAACGCCCAAGCCTGTGGCACGCCCAAAAGTGAAGCGCTGGCTCTCTCACGGTTTGTATACTGGACAAGAGCATACGGACTCTCGTCCTAGTCAAAATCGGCATAAGACTTCGCGGAGAAGAAGCGAAGGCCAATTCCAGCGCAAATACCTGCCTCTCCCCATGTTTACGGGCGACCGGCTTTTAAAGGGCGGTAGAGACTTCCAGTTACCATTTGACATATTCTCTCCACTTCCCCCTGGTCAACCAAAACCCGACGAGTGGAGAAAGACGAACAAGAGTAAGTCATATCTTCAGCGAACCTAGCTGAATGTATTGCCACTGACTCCAGTCTAGACGTTTTCGTCGGAGAAGCCGCCAGTATCTGGAGAGCCAACAAACATATGGAACTGTCGACTTGCATGTGTACCGAAGAAACTGGCTGTGATGAAAATTGCCAGAATCGCTACATGTTCTACGAATGTGACAACGATAATTGCAGATTAGGGCCCGAATGTGGCAACCGGAGCTTCGAGGAGCTCAAGCAGAGAAGCAAGGCCGGAGGTAAATACAATGTCGGTGTCGAAGTCATCAAAACGGAAGATCGGGGCTATGGCGTCCGCAGTAATCGGACATTTGAGCCCAACCAGGTTATCGTGGAGTATACCGGCGAAATTATCACTCAGGTCGAGTGTGAGAGTCGGATGAGGACTCATTATAAGAATAATGAGGTAAGCCTGGTTCACTCACCTACCGCACCTCTTCTCCTCCGCCCTTCTCTAACAATTGCAGTGCTATTACCTTATGTACTTCGATCAGAATATGATCATAGATGCTACAAGAGGCTCTATTGCTCGGTTTGTCAATCACTCGTGTGAGCCTAATTGTAGGATGGAGAAATGGACCGTGGCCGGGAAGCCACGCATGGCCTTGTTTGCCGGGGATCGTGGCATCATGACTGGAGAGGAACTGACTTATGACTATAACTTTGAGTAAGTTTCCCGGAAGAATTGAGTCCACTGATTGCTTGGGCATTAATCGTTTCACAGCCCATATTCCCAGAAGAACGTGCAGCAGTGCCGATGCGGCGCCACCAAATGCCGTGGCATTCTGGGTCCTCGACCCAAGGAGAAGGAAGCCCGAAGAGAAGCAAAGGAAGCAAGGGAAGCTAAAGAGGCAGAGAACAGCAAAAAGAAAGCTGTGAAAAAAGTGACCAAGAAGACCACGGTCACCCTGGCTGGGACCAAGCGGAAGAGCAACGCCAAAGACCAGTCCACTTCTAGTGGGAACAAGAAGCGCAAACTTCTGAACCCAAAATCGATCACGTCCAAGATCAAAAAAGTCGTTGCAAAGACGCGAACCACTGTGACTAAAAAGAGCGTTTCTAGCATCTCCAAGGCAGGCTCGAAGACATCCACAAAGACAAACAAGTCGACAGCTGTTAAGGCTACCAAGGCCCAAAAAAGAACTGTCGTGAAGTCAAAAGCCAATATTAGATTTCCCAAGGTGAAGAGTAAGGCGAAAGTCAAAACGGCTGCACACTCTAAGCCAACAGGGTCTGGCAATGCAAGCGAAGAGGGGCCAGCGAAAGCAAAAGGGAATAAATTGAACCGACCATCAGCAGAAACCAAAGCCAAAATCCTCGCTGCCGCGAAAAAGGGTACGCCTGTTCGAAAGCAGCCGAACAAAATTCAGAAGAAGACCACAGGCTCCAAGTAGGGCAGCCGAAAAGACAACATGAGGAGTCCACGGTTGAATTCCAGAACTTTCGGGCAATAAGAGCATTTTTCTAGGATCTGCTTTGTCTGGGAAGAGAGTTGAGCCCTTGGCGGATTCGAATAACTTCATTGGACTTGCCATTTGGCGCAAGATTACATCTTTTGTTCACCCAGCCTCACCTTCCACCGTCTGGGATGTACTATTCTTCAACATACAATCCCGAGGTCTTACTCCTGGGGTTATACATGTTCAAGACCCTATCATGAGGGATTGCCTGGCTTCCGTTGGATTATTTTATACGCCCTTCGGGCCACTGGTATCCCTGCTATCATGACATTACTTTGCAACCCTCCGGCTCCATTGGCGGCGTCGAAACTATCTACATTACTTTTTCCTCTATCCGTTCTTTTTATATTCATATATGTCTATTGGACTTGATGCAGCACTAATTAGTTATGAGGGATTCGGCTCATGTTGTTTTATCATTTTGGTTCTTGAAGGGCTCGAGCTGTACTATTATGAGATGTTACGCAGACCTTGCTGCGGCGACTTGCTGTTTGTTCTATTAGGTTTTAGCTAGTTAAGTAGTAATCTCGAGGCCAAGTAATTAAAACTATTGCTAGCTTCGTGTGATTCTACTATGGCTCTCTAGGAATAGTGTTCTGTTCATATATTATCTGGTTCTCTAGCTTATGTGGGATATATATCTATTTAACGGCGAAATTTTGATACTCACATAAAATAGTGAATATAAAAAGGAACCAAAGGATATTATTATAAAGTATATTTCTAGAAATAATTCATTCATTATAGTCTATCCGGCGTCAATATAAGTATATATATAAGAAACAAGGCCCGAAATAAGCAGCAAAGTAGCTGTTCAAGGCCGTATATAAAAACCTACTCAAAGCACATAAGTTGTAGGTAGCTGATGAAATCAATAAACTGTTTTTATTGACCAACTATAATGTACATATTTACTTCGAGTACATAACGACTGCAACAAGTCGGGTTCCAACTCCAGGGATCCTTCAGCGCCAAGCGAACTGCTAATTTCCCAATCCTGCAAATAATAAACAAATAAGAGTCCAACCATACCGTATAAGGGTATCAAGATCAAGGCATACCCATCTCATCGAGTCCGTTCATGCCTTAATTTTCGTCAGCGGCGGGCGTGGGCTCTTCGGCTGTTTGTGCTTCATCTGTCGTCTCCGGAACAAGAGGGGAAACAGAAGACTCCGGAGGGGCGGTAGAAGCTGGAGCTTCATCATTGACAAATGTATCATCTGGAGAAGCCGCACTGGCTTTTCCTTCTTCTTCACCTCGCTGCTCTGGTTCTGGCGGAGATGCCGATTTCGAGGGAGCCGTGGCTCCTGGCGCGTTCTCTGGCTGGTTTTCTTCCTCTAGGTTTGGCGTTTCAGGACCGACACTTCCCGGGGGCTGTAGATTCTCTGGCCCCGTTTCGTCTGGGCGCTCCTCTTCTCCTCCCGAGATTTCCTCGATAGCAGTTGGTCGGACCGGAGACGAGCGCTGCTGGGCCTCTGGATGAGAGACAGGCGGCTCAGGTGCTGCGGGCTGCTCTGAGGAGGTACCATTTGGAGCCTCGGGTTGGTCTAGGCTTTCTTCTAGACGACCGAGGAGGTCGATTTCGTGGGAGTCAACCTTGTCTTCTTGATCTTGCGGAGCTTGCACCGTCTCTTCTGTGGCTGTTGCTTCCGCCTCCACAGTCTCCGTAGTGTTTGGCGCGGATTCTGTTGTGACTTCCGTGACGGCTGCTGCCTCTGGGATAGCCTGGTCTGGCGGAGGGCTCAATGCCGCCTGTTCTGTGTTTTCAACAGCCCCTGCTGTGACACCTACTGTGTCAGGCTCGGCTATTCCAGTAGAGGTCCCTTCGTCAGCATCTGTGGGAGCGGATACGCTGGGTTCTGCTGCTTCAAGGGAAGGTCTGGAATCAGCAATCGTCTTTTCGAGCGGTACAGCATCTGTCATCTCTGTATCCTCGACAAGACGAACTTCAGAGACTGATTCCTGTGGGAGCTGTTCTGTTGTCTGGTCTGCCGGGTTTTTAACTACCGCTTCATTTGAGATCGTTGTAGTGGATACTTCTTGTTGGGAGTTCTCAGGAGAAACTGCCTCGCCTGGACTCTCTGACGTCGGTTCCATTTGAGGGGAATTTGAAGGCTGCAAGCCAGAAGTAGTCTCCGAATTCGAAGGCTGGGTATCTAGAGCCATCTCCGTTGTAACTTTATCCGTCACAGGCTCGTTGATAGGCTCCGCGGTGGGTTCTGGTTCCGATTCAACCTTGATACCAGGCTCAGCAGATATAGTGGCACTCGTTTTTACAGCAGGCCCCTCAGTAGATTCAGCGGTGGTGGGCAGAGGTTCGGCTTCTGGGGTCTTGGCATCCAGCATGGTCTCATCACCGTCATCGCTCTCGTCTCCCTCATCGCCATCCTCCTCCTCGTCCTCCTCCTGAGCGGACTGGTCGACAGATAGATGAGACGGATCTGTATCTTCATCCTTGGCGAGAGCGCCGTCTGTTCGGTCAAGACCAGCGCCGTGGACTAGAGCCGCGTCTGCTCCGTCGCCGGGAGCGAACATGACCTTCTTTCTTCGTCCCTTTCCGAGCCCCTTCGCCTTACGCTTGGGTGGAGGAGGTCGCCTCCTAGGGGGCGTCAACACAGCTGCAGAGCCTGCCTCCGCAACAACAACTCCTTCGGC
Organism: Penicilliopsis zonata CBS 506.65; assembly: GCF_001890105.1. Lineage (NCBI taxonomy): Eukaryota > Fungi > Ascomycota > Eurotiomycetes > Eurotiales > Aspergillaceae > Penicilliopsis > Penicilliopsis zonata. The sequence goes on from NW_019208927.1 coordinate 305,205, forward strand.
ATTGACGACACCTACCCCTTCGACAACAGTGCCCGGCGCAGGAGCTTGAGGGATAATAGCGACATCGGTCTTCTCTGTCACAATCTGGTCGGCCTCCGTGATCTCTCCCTCAATTTTATGTCCTTCTGGCACCCAAGCCTCATAGACGGAGATGTTCCCTGTGACAGGATCGACCTTCTTAAACTTGGTCTTCCTCATGGGCAGCGAGGAGCCAGCTGCAGCACCATCGGCAGCCGCAGCAGCACCATACAACGATGGCAGCCCTGGCCTCCTTTTCGCCAGGAATTCAACTTCGGCGGGTTCCATCTGCTTCGGCAATACCGCCCACTTGCGAGCAGTGAAGCTGCGTTCTGTCCGGTGTGGTGTCGTCTGCTCCTCCACATCTGTGGCTTCCTTCTCCTCATCGTCTACCTCTTTGCTGACGTGTCGAATGTATATGCAGCCCGCGCGGGCTGCACGCAGAAGCGCCTTGCTCATTGGGGTCAGGAGGTTGCTGTCTCTGGGCATGGGAAGCTCTGGCAAAGTCTTGTTGGCGGGGAGGCCCTCCGTGGGAGCCTCTGCATCCTCGGGCTTGGGTTCTTGCGAGACTGTGAGCTGCTGCCGTGTCCAGCGACGCACCGGTAAACCTTCGAAAACATCGTGATCGATCTGGCCTGTCCGGCTACGGTTCGCCGTCTGATCGGCGAATTGCCGACCGGAGCGGGAGGACCTAAACTGCATCGTGTCAGGATAGGAATCATTCACATCGAAGTTTCCCAAGTCGAATGTTTCTCGGATCAAGAAAAAGTTCTTGATGAGATAGAGACCAGAAGTTGGCGCGCGGTCATGAACTTACTGTAGGTGCCATTGCAAGCAGGCTTCAAGGCAGATAATAGATCTTGACCAATATGACACGAAAATAATGATGGGATAATCAATGGAAATTAAATATATCGATTAACAGACGTCCCTGGCCAGCGACTGGCATGAGGTCAAGATAGATAGTAACGAACGCTTGTCGCGTTGCGATCATAACCGCAGGCGGCAATAAGTCCGTTCACGTGACCTACGGACATCCACGATTCTGATTCCGAGCCTTGTGAGTTTGGAATTTCAAGTATCCAGGTAGTAATCATGGTCTAAAGGGACTGATTGTGAGTGGAGAGTCGCAGGAGATACTGCAATGCTAATAAATAAAAGATATACCCCAACCATCATGTAGATTAATAGTACAAAACACCCCTGATCTATGTATCCGTTCCATCCTTCCACTGGAACCGGTCGAACACCAGAAAAAAGGAGAGATAGGTTTTTAAGAAGTCGGGTATAAAAACCGGCCGTGGAAACCAGAATCTATACCGCGCTCTGATCCATCTTAGTCCCAGCTGTCGAAGAGGTTAGAATTCACAACAAACGAGAATAGCAGTGGAGTTGCCGGGGGGGGGGGGGGGTGGTTTTTTTCCCTTACCCAGTATCCTTCTGACGAACCAAATTGCCTTCATGGCCCGTTTGTTTTCCCTATACAGTGATCAGGACCTTGTCAAAAGCAGACAGAAGAAATTTTATATGGCAAAATCATGACTTACTGATTTCTGGCCCTCAACAACCAACTTGTCCAACTGGTAGAACTGACTGATCACTGTTTGTCTCTGTGAGGGCATAGTTAGCGCAAATTATCCTCTAGGCGATCTCCAGGTTGGCATCGTAGCGAAGCTCGCCGCGGGGTCAAGATGGCTGCCCTTCTTGCCCACGCGATCCCCGTGAGAGGGTTGTCGCATCACGAACCTTCAACATGCGTAGATTCTGTAACCCCTCCTGCATCAATTCTTGTATCCTCCGCTCCTCCTTCTCAGTCTGGTGCTCACGAAAGGCATCCCGAGTCCGCCGAAGAGCATACTGGCGGAAGTTGTAGTTGGAGAACTGCGAAGACTGTCGGAGCAGAGAACGAAACTAGAAACTGTTAGTTGGAGTTTTCCACGAGGCCCTTGCCATGCCAGACGAGGTAAGGTGTTGGTGGTGGTATATCAGGCATCGGGTTACTCACCAGAGAGCGAACTTGAAAAGCGGTATCCCGCTGCAGCGTAGCAACGGACATGGTGAAGCTGGAGAGTGGAGATTTGATGAAAAAGGTCGAAAAAAGATAGAGGAGCGTAAGAAGAAAAAAGAAAGAGGGCAAAAAAGACGCGAGTGGCCAAAGAACTGTGACCGAGACGACGTGAATTTGGCTATCGCAGGACCTCGGGGAATTCTAGACAGGCAAGCTAGCAATTACTAGTAGCCCGGACCGACAGTGGCGCTGGAGAGGTTCGTGAAGCTAGATTCGACAGCTCATGAACGACCCCAAGGGATGGAGTAGAAAAATGTTATATAAACAGATAGAATGCAAAGCTAGAGATCTCTGCGTTGTACAAGAAGCGCAGGGCGGGCAAATCCTTTTTTTTCCCTTCCACGTTTGCCTCGGAGCCACGATGACGGAGTTATCGGCTGCGGCTCTGACCCTCCGCGGAGCTCGGCCTCAACTAACCAGTCGGGTCAACGTTGATGACTGCGGACGGCGATCTCGGTGCAAACAAGGGTTTGGAACTGGAGATTTTACGCGTGGAATCATTGCTTGCATTGAAGAAGACTGCAGTCCCCACGATGGCGCAGATTCCAACACCGCCTGCCTCCCGCTGTGCCTCCGAACCAGCAGACGGCTCACAAGAAGGCGGACGAAAACCAGTCGTTGCAGAAGTTACCTCTGGGGAATTGTTAGAGTCTCTGGATCAGGCCCTTGAGAGGTATCTTGAGCTTCTCGATCGACACCAGAAGCTTCAGGTGGAGCTGGGAAAGTGTCTGTCATCGGTACGGAAAGAAATCAGAGGGGATGAATTGTTATGAGACCCTTATTGACTGTGAACTGCTAGGGATTTCTGTCTCTTGCTCATGCGAATTACTCGTCGCCCCCCGGCCGAAGATATGGGGTTGATTACTACGATGATCGCATGAAGGCCACTCGGAAAATGTGAGTGGGAGCTGTACACCATCAGCGTGTTCCCGATAGCTAATTGTTCTGGGTAACGTGGAAGATCGCTAGAGCCAACGGTGGTCACATCGGACACGGAAACTTTCATTGAAGAAAATCGCCAACCCGATACTCCCAGACATGCGTTTACGATAACGCATGCCCCTCGAGAAGATAATCCTGCTACAGAGGACAAAGAAACCGGGCGAGGCGATGGCGGAGAAAAGCCGATGGAACCTCCAACACCTACTGAACAGCCAGGTGTGAACTCACACGAGGGAGAGCAACGGTCGGTTTCAACTAGCGGTTCGGAAACCGAGGCTGCAGCATCTGTGAAACCCAAGCCTGCTAGAAAGGTGTTTCGCTCCTGGGACCCTATCACATGGTATGGGATCTTGGTTCCGCCGTCTCTACGCCACGCGCAGAAATCTTTCACGGAAGCCGTGGAGGGTCCCGTGTCTGGGTTAGCGGGTACGGTCGTTGAAATGAAAGAGGCCGAAGAGAAGATTCTCGAACTGCGTAAGGCAATCGAGCAAAGGAATCATTGAGGATGAGTAGACAGCGTGTTGGTATGTTTCTATTTATCCACATCAATACTCGTTCAATATAGATGTATGTACTCTCGTATTGATAATGTAACGAGCTTCGTGAGTCTATATTGTGCATAAGCTATAGATTTTCAGGGTTCTTCTATAGAAGTCTGAGGAGAAATCTTATACTACCTACATATGGTAGTCTCCACATATCAACGCTGCGAAGATCTACATTGGCTATCTTTAAGCAATGGCTAGATCTATAGGATTTGAATGACAGTAGTTAGGGGTCTAGATTTTAATCTATCTATGATACTATAGTGACACAAAATAGATGCTTTGAAACCCTGAGGTATTTAATTACTACTTGATACTATGAATAGTTTATAACTAGTTACTAACTGGCTAGTAGCTACTTCATCATACACTATAACTATAGATGTACTATTATTAATTTATTATTCTAGTATAGCATGCAGATGCCCATAACCATAATACTTGATATTATAATTATAGTAAGGGTTTTACTATCCTTGATATGGCCTGGTTGCCTGATTTATCCTCTACCTAGCATCAATTCCTGCTGCTTACTATAGTAATAGTACTCGGGGTGTAGTCAGGGGAAAATCCAGCCTCTCCCCCTTATAGAGTACCAAACCCTCCACCAAAATGCCTGGGCATACGTAATTTTCATATCTAGCCATCGCATTATTGGTTTGTCCAGCTGGATCTCGGATCCTAGATGCTCTAGCGACTTGATGGTGCAGAGTGTTCACTGTTTTATACATAATCACACGACTGAGATGCGCTCAGAGGGACGGTCGACTCCCTGGTTTCTTAATTCTGGGCAGGAGAGCAATTGAGAGGCATCGAAGCCGTTCTTTTTCGTATTGTTCATCCACTTGATGTCCGCTCCACTGGTAATTACGCTTCGTCATAGTAATTTATTGTCCCGTATGAGAGAAGCTACCTAGGTAGTCAGTTATGTAGTCAGTTATGTACTTAAGTAGTATAGAGTAGAATCCTTCACCCTGTCTTAGACCAAGAGATAGAACCGTGGACAAAAAACCCTGGCGGAGTGTGATTATACTGACATGATTTGATGCACGGAGTTTCGAATTGAAATTTCGGGGTGGGCGGTCCTATAACGATGCCTGCTAATGACCGCCTTGGCTGAAGATGAGACGTAGCGTCGGGGAGCCACTCCTCCGTACTCCATCGCCTCCACTCACTTCTCTTCCCTCGAGCATGCAGCTGTGCCTTGCTATTCGCCCAATTGTCCCCTCTGTCAAGATTCACCAACGGCTTCTTTCACATTATCTCGCTTGAGCTGTCTGAACGATGAGAGACATAGCGTCGAAAGCCCACAGAGACTACGGATCCTACGGATACTACGGATACCACGCGGCGTACTCGTGAGGAAGTACGGGGTAGCTACGTGTTATCTATGATTCTTTCTATCAATTGGTATCGGGCCTCCCCTGTATGCTAATTATGTTCTTGAGGGCTAACTGTCTAGGTTTTAGTTAATCGTCTACTCCGTTCTCCGTGCCAGGTACACATCCATGGCTGTGGAGCCATCGCCTTTGCGTTCCAGCCTCTGTCAGCGGCGAAGACTGAGTGACTCCACCTGGCTCGAGTTCACTATGTTAGAGTAGCAGGCTAGCAGCTAGCAACAATACGGAGCGTTATTATGGCTGTTTAATTTAATAATAATACTCCCTGCTGGCTGTGCCCTGGGAACGCCGGGCCTGCCAAACTATCTTTGATTACTGTTACCCACCTGGTGCGGGCTGGTTACAGACTCTCCTCCTTCAGATGGCTGTTTGACGGGGCTTCCAAGGGCTCTTCTTCCTTCTCTTCAGTCTTTCTTTTCCGATCTTGACCTTCAAGTTCAAGAGCTCGAGGCTCGTTCTTCTTTGGATCCCCCTGTACCGAGTACTGTAAGTGGATTGAAGATAAAACACAACGGAATAAACATGATAGATAGATACTATCCTTTTCCCTTCTCCCTGACTGATGATTCTATTGTTAGGGGCCGGCCTATAATAATCCCAAGTTACTTCCAGTCACCACCACTACAACAGTGCAAGGTTAATACCGCACAATAGTAGCATTGTGAATAGGGATATTTTCACTCGTTTCTTTCCTCAATCATTCTTTACTACTAGGTATAGTATCTTTCTTTTCTTTAATTATTTAATTTCAATCTGTAAGGATACTAACTCCAGCTTTACCTAGTAGAGGCTTTGAGAGCCATCTTTTCTATTCTCTTCATTCCGTGCTAGCTTTCAGCCTGTGGCTCTAAAGTCCTTTGGCATTATACTGTCCTTTGACTAGTCAGATTGATATCTGTTCTACAATTGTCGACTATTTCTCGCCTTATCTCACCAGCTGCCAGTGACCGTCATAGAGACCTACCCCTAGGCACTTTTCGACTCTTCGTTTTCGTCAAAGGCCAGATTCGATTTTCTTTCTTTTCTCGATCTCTGTCGAGCTGGCGGACCTAATCGGATTTTATTTGTGAATACAAAAAGAAACACTCGACCAAACACGGGCAACCACTCCTTTCTTCGGCGCAGTTGGCAGTCACCTCCCTCATATGTATCGCCGACTCTCTGGCTTATAACGATACCTATTATCCACTGCCAATCCGTGTGCTAATCTCAGATTATTGATTCATCGGCAAGTGGCCAAAAAATGGCGTCCAAGGCACCGAAACCAGTTCCGAAGTCGGGGGGAGATGGTCCAGATAGAAAAGGCTCCGTTAAGCATGCTAGGCAGATGTTGGAAGCTGGCATGCGCCCTGGAGATCGCCGGCAACCGGCTGTACCCTCGAATGCTGCCTCTGATCCCGCTCGCATGACAAACTGGCCGCTGCCCGATAACACGACCCTGGCACCGCCGCCCACGAAGCCATACCCTTCCAAAGGGCCTCCACCCCAAAGACCACCACACCCCAGCGATATACCGTCGCCTTCGGTTTACTCCGTGAACTCGGTCTCTGATTACGCGCCAAGTCCACTTCATATCAGACGGGACTTTCCACCTGTCCCTCCAGTGTCTCAGGAACAGATGACCCATTATCAGATCCCCCGTCAGCAGATACTTCACCAGCAGATGGCTTATCGGCAGATGCCTCCTCCAAAGGTGCCACAGGACCGTTACGATGATGTTGATAGCCCAACCGATACGACGCCGCGTATATCTATCGCGACTGAGGAGTTATTCCGTCAATCAGGCACTTCGTCTGTGGGCACGATTCCGGATTTCCCAGTTGCTCTTGCTGATTCCTATCATATTCATAATAATGCCAACCTGGCTCCTGTGCCTCCTTACAGACAATCTCAACATCCTTTCAATATTCGTGGATCGGCCGTTTCACCCATTCCCGAGGAGCTCACAGAAAGTCCAAGCGGCCGTGTTGGTTCATTTGCGTCGAGCAGGGTTATTCCTTCTAGTTGGGGTTCGGCCCCGGCAGAGTCGGAGATTCTTGGGGCTTATTTGAACGATGACGAGACTCACTCCAAGGATGAGAACCTAGACATGGAAGGAAATGCCATGCTCCTCCGCAGCGCCAGCGTCGGAACACGAGGCAAGCCTTCTCTGCGTACGATACAGAAACCAAACACCGAATCATCTGTCACCGCCAAGGACGCTGTTGAGAGCGACGTCGTCTCTGCTCCTGTTGCCAAGGAAGTCCTCACTGACGGACACAGGGTCACCAGATTCGAAGTTAGAAATTCAAACTCGACAGTGTCCTCAGAAAAGTCTTACCATTACAACATCGAGAAGACACCGTTACCGATGCCCATTCCTGTGCTTCATCCTAGCGAAATAGATATGCATGCTGACGATCTCGCTCTGGAGAAAGAACTCGGTAGCTTCCCAAAACCCGCCCCTACGATGAGTGATAAGAGACCCATGGGACGTCGCCCTCCCCGTCTCAATATGGGTGCGGTGAAAGATGCAGAAGCTAGAGGAAGCCTGACAAGCTTGCCTGATTTGATCAAGCGGGCTACCAGACTCGCGTCGAACTTGGAGCACGGCAGAACTGCCAGCAAGGCGAATGCGCTGAATGATTTTGACGGGCCCAATATGGGTGAGTCTTCTATATCCATGATTTCTAGAATGTCAAACTAACGATTTTTCTGTCTAGGTCGTGGCTCCCGCCATTCGGGATCTATCTCTGACATTCTCAACTCATTCCCAAACCCTACCGGCCAGAACAACTCCAACGCACACTCATCTTGGCCCGTATTTTTCAGGAGATCCACCTTGCATAAGATAGATTCCGGCGACCAGAACGTCGAGGGTGCTGCTGAAGGGTCTTCGAAGCGCCAACGACGCTGTTGCGGAATGCCGACTTGGGTTTTCGTCTTGGTCTGTGTGCTAGTGGTTATCGTGGTTCTCCTTGCCGTCCTGTTGCCCATCTTTCTCGTGGTACTTCGGCATCACAGCTCGAGCAGTTCCAGCTGCGCCACGACCAACCCGTGCAAGAATGGTGGTGTCAGCGTATCCAGCGGCGATATATGCTCTTGTGTCTGCTCGAATGGCTACACTGGCAAACACTGCACGGTTGCTGGAGATTCAAGCTGTGTCACTATGAAGCTCTCCTCGTCCGAGGCAACTGTGGGAAGCTCGTTACCAGCCCTGTTCGAGGCGTCCGAGTCGAACTTCAGCATCCCTCTTGACACAACGACCATCCTTGCCTTATTCAGCGCGAGCAATGTTACCTGCAGGACGGAGAACGCACTCGTCTCTTTTGAAGAACTCGACACGAGCAGCAAGCGCCGTCGGTCACTCGCCGACTTGCCAGTTGAAGGTGGCGACAACGAGCCCAACGCTATCCCTCCTTCCATTACCACCTTTGTGACTTCGACCCCGACCCTCGCCGCTCGAGACTCGATCGAGACCGTCAACGGGATTGTCTTTGACGACGTATCCCAGACTGCATCTGCGACTACCTCCACCACCGCTTCGACCTCTTCGGCCACAGGCACAGCAACGTCGACCTCCTCCACTGCAACAACCACCACCGCAACCACGACTGCAACCGCGACTGCAACCGCGACATCCACGGCAACCAGCGTTTCCACCACTGTTCTTGACTTCTCCAAGATCGCCGTTCTTTTCATCTTCGAGCAGACCGGCGACTTCGACATCGCGCTGGACACCGAGTCGGCCATCCAGGCGTATCTGTCAAAGGGGACCTCTTCGTCAAGTAATAGCAGCTCTATAGACCTGGAGAAATTCGGCGTGGACGCAGATTATACCCTGGATTTCAGCGCTTACACAATCACCGCATCAAACGGAACGGTCATCGGAGGAAGCTCATAACGGTAGAAATAGCTGGGCATTAATTTTTTTTTCTTCTCCTTTTTTCCTTCTCTCCCTCTCTTTCTATCTCTTTTTCTCTCCTTCTCTGCCTAAGTAGCGGTATCTTTTCTAGATGCCATATACGTTTATTTGCCTTGTCCCTGTTCTTGAATAAAAGCAGGTTTTCTGCCGAATGCTGTTCTACGATACATACCTTGTTTATTGCAGTACTTTTATCTCCTTGTAGACAATATATATTGTTCTCTATTACTGATATATTATTGCTTATTATTCCCCTGACATGACTTCCTTATAACATGCCTCTACTTGAAACTAGCACAGTAGTAATTTAATTGCCCAACAAGAGAAAGTATATTACAGAAGAGTAGTTAGATACGGTAGAGAACCCAAAGACTCCATCTCATGCCCCTTTTTACCCAAATTATACACAAAACGCGCAAAACGCATCTAAAGGAACAAGGAGCTGCCCGGCGCGAGGCCATCGAGCGCCGACTCTCCCACAACAACAGGCCAGAGGGAGCGGATGCGGTCGTCGAGAATCATCTCCTCGGCCTGCCACCTCTTCCGCTCCAGTGTTTTAGCCTGCAGCTGCTTCGCGCCGCCCCACCACGCGGTTTTCGCCTTGAGGACACCCTCCTCCTCGTCCTTTTCCGCGCGCGCAACCAGCTTCTGCACCATTGTCTTCCAGTTCTCGAGGCCTGTCTTGAGACACTGCGCGCACTTTTGGCGCGTGTCGCTGTCTGCACCGGCCCGGCTGAGCTCCCAGAGAGCCGATTCAGCCATGTCGACTGCGTCACGCGTCCAGGCGAGTCCAGCTTCTCTGGACGAGGACGCGAAGAGGATTTCCCCAATGTACGTCATCAAGCCTGCTTCTTCGCAGATGGTGTCTTTGGTGCGCTGTGGAGGGTCGTTGCCCGACGCGGGGGGTGCGGGGAACTCCGAGGGGACGAACATGATCCGGATCGATTCGAAGAAGGCGGCAAATATAGTATTGTTAATCTTGTTAGGGGGCGGTGACGGCGGCAGCGGTAGTACAGTACCGGGGGCAGGCTGTGGTAGGGACCGGCGGGTTTTCAGGACAGAAGTGAAGATCGAGAGAGCGCTGGTGAGGTCTCCATGGCGGGCTTTGTGCACAGCGAGAGCGGTGGACACGCGGATGATGTTTTCAGAGGGCAAAGTCTTGTCAGCCGTGTGCAGGATGCCGGTCCGCGTATCGACGACCTCGTTATTGGCATTCGATGAAGGAGGGAGGCCCGAGACCGCAATGTCCATCGCCCAGGTATACATGTCGCGGGCGGTCTGTTGCAGACCCTTGTAGTCCAACCAGTCGGCATATGCAAGCGCGGCATCCAGCTTCTGCCTCGTGGTAAACCCCTTTGTGGTGAGGATCTTCACGTAAAACACCTCTGGGCTCGGCGAGGCCGGCTCGCTGTCCTCCTCTCTCGGCACCTTCTTCTCCCCCGCCGGCATGGGCTTCGGCCGAGGGTTCGAAGGCCCAACCACGTACTCTGCGGGTGCAGAAATCCGTTGTTTCCGATCCGTCATCCACCCTTCCAGGTTCTCTGCTGCTCGCGCCGAACCGATCAACGCATCGAAGTAGCCACGTCTCCAGGGCTCGCTCTTAGCCGTAATATCGAATCCGGTCTTGCCAACTCCCTCGATCAGGAACCCTCCATCCTCTTGCTCAACGATCCCCTTTCCTTCACCTTCTATGTCCTCCAATCGTCCGATGAGTTCACGCAGATATCCGGCGACCATAGGCCAGCTGGTGAGCAGCTTGCCGATCTGTTCCGGGTGCTGCTGCGCATGCGCGGATCGTAGACACCAGCGGCTTTTCCATGTCCATTCCTGCGGCGTCGGCCACGAGTGCTCCAGCTGCTCTTGGTACACGCCCAACTTGATGACTTGGAACAACACAAGGATGGCGTAGAAGGTGACGCCGATGCGGAACCCGCGCGAGAGGCGTCGCTTGTAGTAATCTCGGCGCTCGGTGGAAATCAGTCGACCAAAGTGCTGTCTTAGATGTACCGATAACGGGGGAAGAGGGCGATTATGGGTCTGGGGCGCGAGGAAGGGTAGCTGAGGTCGACCTAGAGGCGGGGAGAGAAGTAGAAGCGGAGGTTTAGTGTTGAAGGGCCGGAGCTGGAGCTGGTGATGCGATACACTGCGAGGACTGATGTTGTGAGGCCTCCATGATCTGGCGAGCGCTGGTATTCGACTCACTGCACTGCGAGGAGGAAGCATTTTCGCGGCAAATGATCAAGAAGTTTGTGATGAAGTTGTCTGTGCTTGCAAAGCGAGGATCTGAAGATGTGCATGTGTTTGCACTGTTTGCTTAGTTTTACTTTTAGACTCTATGAATCAAGTCGCTATTTTTATTTAATTAATTCAATTTATGGAGTATTCATTTCATATTTATTTCATAGAAACTATTTTTCATTGTAGGATATCTCGAATTTGCAGTAAAGTATCAAATAATAAATATATCTAATCTATGTAGGACAAGAAAGCTCCCCCAAACTAGTATTGTTCATCCACCTATTACGTCCGATTTACATTTATGCGCGGTCAAGGAAGCCGTCGCTCTCGAGCATGAGGATGATCTCGTGCACGATGCTGCGGACGGACTGCTTAGAGACGTCGACAACGAGATCAGCCTTGGCGGGAGCCTCATACGGGTCGTCGACACCGGTGAAGCCCTTGATCTCACCACGGCGAGCCTTGGCGTAGATGCCACGCTTGTCGGTGCGCTCGCAGTACTCGAGAGGAGTAGCGACGTGGATGAGGAAGAAGGTACCGGCCTGCGAGATGGCCTCGCGAGCAGCCTGGCGGGACTCCTCGTAGGGGGCAATCGGGGCGGCGATGACGGCAGCACCGGCGCGGGTGAGCTCGGCGGCAACGAAAGAGATGCGCTGGATGTTGGTGTGGCGGTCCTCGCGGCTGAAGCCCAGCTCGGAGGAAAGCTCGTGGCGGACGGTGTCACCGAGCAGAAGGGAGACGGAGCGACCACCCTGTTGGTTGAGAGTCACCTGCAGGGCACGAGCCACGGCGTCCTTGCCGGAGTTCTGGTAGCCGGTAAGGAAGATGGTGAAACCCTGGGTGTGGCGAGGGGGGTTAGACTCGCGGAGGATCTTGACAACCTCGGGGTAGGAGAACCACTCGGGGATGTGGGCGCCGGTACGGAGGCGCTTGCGGAGCTCGGTGCCGGAGATGTCGAGGGTCTTGGTACCAGCAGGGACCTGGTCCCTGGGCATGTACTCATCGGTGTCGGGCAGGTAGGTGACCTGCTGGAACTCGACGACCTCGATGCCAAGCTCATCTCTGAACTTCTCGACGGCGTGCTGAGCATCGTAGGGGCCGTAGAAGTCGACACCCTTGGAGTTCTTACCCGGACCAGCGTGGTCACGACCAACGATGAAGTGAGTGGCACCGTGGTTCTTACGGATAATGGCGTGCCAGACAGCCTCACGGGGACCACCCATACGCATGGCCAGGGGCAGGAGACCCAGGATGGCCATTCCGTTGGGGTACCGGGGCAGCAGAGCCTGGTAGGCACGGACACGGGTGAAGTGGTCAATGTCACCGGGCTTGGTGAGACCAACGACGGGGTGGATCAGGACATTGGCCTGGCGAGCACGGGCGGCGCGAACAGTCAGTTCACGGTGAGCTCTGTGCATGGGGTTTCTGCGACGGTAAGTGGCTGCACTGTACAGATACGGGTTTATTCAAAGCGCTCTGACCTGGTCTGGAAAGCGACAACTCGGGACCAGCCGAGCTTGTCGAAGTGGGCACGCATCTCGGCAGGGGTGTCTAATAAAATACGTTAGCGCAAGATGTCCCTGTGGG